>NC_051066.1:51283145-51475645 GCF_004664715.2 Peromyscus leucopus | reverse complement strand
ATACCGTTAGTCTCCGAGGAGCTGGTTCCGTAGCCCGGCAGACAAATGGGCAGAAGCAATGAGTTCCTAAATCGGCAGCGCAGGCTGTAAACTCTCAACGTGTTCTCATCTGCAGCAAGCGTTCACTCTCCAGCAGACACGTACTTTTCCTGTATTTACAGATTCCGCCCAAAACATTAATGGGAGAATTCCAGTTCTCAGTACGGTTAATGTATCTCATACAGGACCAGAGAGCTGGCATCGGCTGTTCTTTAAGAGGACATTGTAGCTTCGTTTGTCCCTCCCCGTTTTCCTTGTAGGTCTTGTTAGTCTGTTCTCTCTCTGTCTCTCTCTGTCTCTCTCTCAGCACTTAATTTTATTAATTTGCAAATGAGGACAAAATGAAAAGAATCACAGTGGAAAATGTCTTTATAGACTCTTCCATTTTGGTTAGACAGCCAAAGAAACCAAGTCAATTACTGAGCCATCAAATTTACTTAATGTCATAAATTGCTCAGGGAACTCTTGCAGTCATTGATACTAGTTGCTTAAAAGGTTGACTCAGAAGAGGGTGAAGCAGTTTATTTTTGCAGGAATGTGCTGGCATAGGCTCTGTTAATGAAGTCCCATCAAAATGCACCTTTTTTTTTTTTGTTAAATATTTGAATCAATTCAAACATCTGGACAACCGTAAGAGTTTTATAAAATGTCACAGACTAAATGTTTCACATATTTTCTTACTCTTTGATGGCACTAGACTGGAAAATAATTTGGAGAAAACCAATTTTTGTGGAAATTCTGTAGTTGAATATGCAAAGCCTAGTTGATGGTCCTTCCGATGCAGACACTGAGAACTTCAGGGAGGGGAAAGTGAGGTTAGAGTCTGGACTTTTAAGAGATCCCTAGGTGATTGTGATGTGCAACCATGGCTAGCTGGGGAACCACAGACACAGGGCCTACCAGCTGCTCTTCATCTCCATGGCAACAGGGGAAGAAGCAGGCATTAACTCTGGCATGAGGTATTTAGGCTAATGTGAGTTTGCCTTTAATTACTAGATTTGCATTTGTCGTTATAACCCTTTAGTGAATATCTTCTCTGTGGCCCTGTGCCTAAGATCTGGGTAGCTGCCACCAGGTGAATGCTTTTGGTTATAGATTCTTATAGGCATCTACTGAACACACATAAAAGAAAGCTGTATTAGAAACCAAGTCAATAAAACTTCTTCTCTGAGACTCAATCTGTTAAAATAAGAGCATACAAAATAAATCTAATTTTGAGTATAAACAATGGAACAAAATAGAACAAGATATGAGTAAATATAAAACGCTCGGGTACACATTAAAGAGCATTGCTTACTAAGCCTCAACTATTACAAAGTATATTTAATCTAAGCCCAGTGTGCCTTACAGGGCCCAAACTGCAAGGTGAATATATTTGACTTGGCATAGACAGTAGAGTTCTCTGTCGCTTTTCCTCAAAACCCTCCTTTCTTTGAGTTGTTGGAAATAAGTGTATGTCGGGAGTCACGGAGGGAGATTAACACTAATATTGTTCATGCATTTTTCTCTGGGTGTTCTGTATTTTAAGTGCTTGCTTCCCTCTCTCCTTTAATTGGGATATTTCCTTCTTTCACAGCATCAACTTTTTAATGATTTCTCTTTTCCTTCTTTTAAGACAACTCGGTCACTCAAGTTAACTCTTGTTCCCACACGTTCTGTGATGGAGGTTTCAGCTGCTTTCATGCTTCCTTTGCTCGTTATCAAAGCCATGATGGTCATGAATATACTAAGGCATTCTTGGAACATTGCTCAATTTAATTTTTTCCTTTTTCAGATCAGGAAGTGTTTGTAGACAAAACTGAGCATTAACTGTGTGTTGTGTGTGTTCCCAGCTCCACCTTGAGGAAAGGAGCTCTTTATTGCTTTACCACCTTGAGTTCACGCAAGTCACACAGGGAAGGCTAAGGAATGACTGCATGCTTTTGTAAACAAGTTTAGTTAATCTTGTGCAAATCTACTTAAATTAGTTTTTAAAAATCTGGAATTCAGCTTTCTCTATTGTGGTCTTGAATAAGCAGGAAGGCAAACAGTGTTTACACTCTACGGTGGCTTTTTCTAAGACTGTGAATAGGAAGAACACATATTACTTGACAATCTTTTACTTTTATGAAATATTGTCAAAGTGGCATTATGTTTGTTGTAGAAAACTGGGGAAATGCAATTTAAAAAAAGTAGAAAAAAAAAAACAGGCTTCATTTCCCAAGGATAGCCACAGTTGACAGTTTTAACAGAATTATGTTATAGAAAATGGATTCATAATTCAGAAAGGCCTTGTAGGAGATAAAAGTTATTTGTTTGCTAGTATATTAATATTTAATTATATATATATTTAACAGTAGGATACACTAAAAGGATACTGTAGGAATTTAAGTAAGGATTGCTAACTCTTATTTTGTCTTTTGATTAACCCAAACCATAACTTACTCCTCAACTGTGAGTGCTGGAAAGCTGCCCTCAAGAGGCAATCTGATGTGCATCAAGAGAGACACAAAGCTGTTTATCGTAGGATTACTTCCTGGGACATTATTAACTAATGATGTCACATCCATGAGATGTGAAATGGCTATAGACCAATGTTATGGGAAAAAATCAGATTTTCAAGCTGTAAGTATATTATCTGAAATATGTCTTCAAGAATTAGAAAATGCATGCTACAAAACACACCGTAAAACACCAGAAGAATGAACACGGCATGCTAGGATCTCCAGTCTGAGCTTTCCCTACAGTTTTCTGCATGTTCAGACATTTCTGTAGTGAACACTCATCTCTCTTATAATGGTCTTTTTGAAAACAAAATCAACAACACAAGTTCACACTGCTTCATTTTCTGGGTACCACACTTGGGATGCAGAGGAAGAGATTGAGAATGCCAAGCATCCCCTCTTCAGAACATTTCCTGTGTTTCTAATGACATGGCAGCTGTTTGCTCTGTAATAGTCTGCCCTGAGTTTTATAGAAGCAACATTTTTTTAATTGAGTGCTTTGAAGAGACTTCAGAACCATGTAGAGAGCCGAATAGGGCCCCTCTGTGTGGCGGCGCTGGCTTGTAACACAGTTTGAAATTGTTTTCAGGCACAGCTACAGCCCTCCCTGTTGGTTCCTGCCTTTCTCAGCACTGGAGCTCCAGCCATGCTTTGGATAAAAACTCACTTATGCAAAGAGAGCCTTGGGAACCAGAGCTAACCTGAGGTGTGCCCCTTACTTCCTTCCCAAGCCTAGGCAACAAGAAGGTCTCCAGAAGCCAGCCCAGGTCCGGCTCTGTAGACAGTAACTGTCTGGACTGGGCGGTCTCACTCTTGTACCGCTCACTGTGGAATTTTCCTGGAGGGCACATCACTGATTGCCAATTACCTCTCCTTTAACTATAGACCCCACAAAAAGGAGCCTGGGGTGTTACCTTACTTTGGTGGGAGCAGGTAGTCAAACAGTGAGGAGCTTACACTACATACAGAGCATGAGGAGTTTTAGTTCACCAGAAAATACATCTGGTCTTCGGTGTTCATGGTCCTACATCTTGAATTCAGCCAACCAAGGATGGCAAATATTAAAAAAAAAATTGTACCTACAGACATTTTTTCTTGTCATTATTCTATGAACGATTTAGTACAATGATCTACATAGTATTTATGTTGAGTTAGACACCGCAAGTCACCTAGAGATGGCTTGAAGTCAGTAGGTTCTATGCAAACATATCATTTTATACGAACAACTCAAGCATCACATATTTCAGTGTGGGGGCGGAGCAGGTCTTGCAGCCCACCCCTCACAGATACGGAAGGATGACTGTGCTCCAGTTCTCCAACTCGGCTGGGTGGGAGGAGAAAACACAAGGAAGTTCTTGGAAGAGAAGAACACAGGGTTTTTCAGAGGCCATTCAAGAGCTTGGACCGTCTGGTTCAAGCAAGCTTTGTGGCATTCGGCATCACAGGTCTGTCATCTGGGCAGTGGCAACCTTTTACAATAGGGACGTCACAGAGTCACAGAGTCCCTGAACTGAAGAGTCACCGGATGCTTCAGGCTCGGAAGTCAGGCTTCAAGAGCTGCCTGTCAGTTATGAATGCTTTCTCATGACTGTGGAGGCCAGCAAATCCGAAACCAACCCCTCAATGCGGTGAGAAAGGGGCTTCCATGTGCGTGTGACAAAGCACACCCCCCATTGACAGTCAAGCTTTGGTGGCTGAGGTTAAAGCAGTAGCAGCTGTTGAGACATGATTGAGAATTATTTTTTTTAAAAATAAAAATCTTAATTAATACATAGTAATTTATATACTTACATGGTACACTGTGACATTTCAATACACATAAATGATCATATCAATCACTTCAAATATTTATCATTTCTTTGTGTTTGGAAAATTAAAAATCCCTTCTGTGAGCTATCGTGAAGTAAATTAACTGTTGTCAACTGCACTCCTACTGTGTTATAGCCTGTTAGACATCATTCCTCCAGAGTTGATGAGAGGGCTCAGTGGGTAAAGGCACTGGCTGCCAAACGCAACAACCGGATTTCACTCCCCAGGACCCATATAGTAGAGAGAACCAGTTTATGCAAATTGTCCTCTGCTTTCCACAGGTGCATGTGTATACACACACACACACACACACACACACACACACACACACACACACACAAATAATATGTTCTTAAAATCGGCACACATGACTTTATATATTTCAAACAGAGTTATATTAGATGCTGTGGTCTTAAAAATTTCTTGTTAAATTTATAAACCTCAGTAGTGTGTCTCTAATTTTTCTTTTGCATTTAACAATGTGCCTTAACATTCTTTTTATGTTAGTAAATATAGAATCAAATCATTATTTTTGTAGTTGAATAGTATCTACATGGTATGATATATATCTTAATTTGTTTAAAATACCCTGCTTATAGACTTTTCATTTATTTTATTAATAGTATGTCATTATTTTTAAGTTATTAGTGGTTATAGAATAGCAGTATGAGAAACAGTATGCGCTGACATTTCAGACATCTCCTTTGCTTACACTTCTAAATGTAGAAACAGTGAGTTTGAAGCCACACACATTTAACATTTGACTTCAATGGCCAAGCTGCTGTCACAGCTTCCTTCATTTGGTCATAAACTAGGCTCCAGTCACAATGAAAGTGTTTGGTGCCATCAGCTGTCCCCTTGTCTTGTGTTTCGGCATACCCATGAAAGTACCCTTCAGAAGCTACTTATCATCCAATATTCCCAAAGAAATTATGTCTGTGTTGATGTATAAGTTGGCTTGTTTGGGGGAGGGTCTGCATCTCATCTGTGTATTTCATTCCAAGATCCTGTCTGTGTCTAAGATTCTATACTTTTAGCTGGGCCATTGTGGTACACACTTTTAATCCCCGCACTCAGGAGGCAGAGGCAAGAGGATCGCTGTATGTGTGAGGTCACCCTGGTCTACAAAGTGAGTTCCGGGACAGCCAAGGACAGTCAAAGCTACACAGAGAAACCTTGTTTCGAACAACAACAACAACAACAAAGAACAAAGGGGGAGGAAAATTCTGCGATTTTATGATATAGGGATAGGTTGATAAAAGTGGAAAAACATCCTGTTGCTTATCTGACTTTTGTTTTAGAATTCTAAGTGGATTTTTGTTATTAATTTACAAATGGTTAGCGTCTATGCAACACTGATTCTGCATGCCATCATTGCATCATTGAATGTTCTCGAAAACAGTGCAGGTGCAGTGGAAATTCTTTCCTTTTGCCATTTATCTGAACTGTTTGTTTAGCCTTTTCTCTAGGGTTCTTACTCCCAAAGTGCCTGCCCAACTTTGAACAGTAAGTGTGTTCTCTGCTGTATGCAATTATCGGCAGGATATGTGTTTGAATACATCTTGCCTGTGTGAGGTTTTGCATCTCGCTAGCAGCTTGTGTGACACAGAGGTGAGGCGTGTTGCTAACCCTTTGCTCAATGGTGTTCTTGTCACTAATGAGTCTAGTTTCACTCAAGGAAGTTCTAAGCTACTCCGATTCTCTTTTCCTGCAGGACACCTCATCTTCTCTGTCTAAAATGGAGCTCTTCACATCTCCCACTCCTTTTTTGTTAAAGGGCACATTGTGGCTCGGTGTGTTACTCTTGTTTCCTCGCTTTCCCGGGGCCAATTCTGTCAGTTCTGTCTGCAGAGAGGTAGAACCAGTGTCTGACCACATCTCACCAGCTCTCTGGACATCACAATCCAAGTCAACACCCCTTTCACCTGGATAATTACATAAGCCTTTGGATGGGCTCTCTGGTCTCATCCTTCTCCCCTGAAGTCCCCATTCCCCCAGAAGAGCCAGAGTGATTAAAACCCCTACAACTTTATTGACGAATTATTTTATCTACCATAAAGTTTAATTGTCCTAAGTATATAATCAAATTACTTTTTTTAGCACTTTCACAGAGTGGTGCAACACCCCCCCCAGGCCAGTTTATAAAATTCTCAGTTGGTTGGTACACAACTGTACTCCCAGTAGTTGGGAGGTGGAGGCAGGAGAATCCCAAAGTCCAGGCTATCCTGGGCTAATAGTGAATTCAAGCCTAGCCTGGGCTATAGAATGAGAGACCTTGTGTCTAAAACCAAGGCTACAGAAGTTGCTCAGTGTAGAGAGCTTGCTGAGCAATCACAAGGCCCTAGTTTTGATCCCTAGCACTGGACGAAAACAAGCCTCACATTTCCTGTGGTCAGTCCACCACAGTCTTCTCTGTAGCCTCGAGATTCCCTGCTCTACTTCACGCTTCTCTCTGGCGTACTTTGCATCTCATATAAATGGAACCAGGCAGCATGTGATCAGTCATGTCTGCTTCCTTCATCTAGGATGATGTTATTTAGGTTTATCTGTGTTACAACATGCACCGATGCTTCCTTGGTTGTTATTCTGTATTTTATGTTGTTTTTTGGAAAAATTATGCTAATATTTATTAGCTTTTAACCTTTTTCTTTGTTTTTTGCCTCTGCCTCCCAAGTGCTGGGATTAAAGGCATGCACCACCACCACTGCCCAGCCACTATTAAACTTCCACTATGTAATGATATGAAAAAATAAGCTGTTGTTTTTAAAAAATTATTTGCCATTAAAAAGATTTTATTTAATATTCATGCATGCATGTAACATGTTTTGATCAAATCCACCACCTATTTCCTTCTTTTCAATTCTTCTCCTATCCCCCAACACTTTCCCTCCTGACTTCCTTTCTTCTCCTCCCTCTCCCCTCCCCCCTACTTTACTGTCTTTCTTTCTAATGCCCACTGAATCCATTTAGTACTGCCTGTATAGACATGGCTGTGGTACCATTTCCCGGGGCATGGGTGGCCTCTTAGGGCCTGCATCCCTGAAGAAAACTGACCCTGCCTCCCTCAACGGTCATCAACTGTCAGTAGTTCCCCAGCTGGGGGTAGGACTCCATATCCCCTCCCGCACCCACGCTGGGCTTTTGACTGGCTTGATCCTGGGCAGATCTTGCACACACAGTCCCAGCTGGTGTGAATTCATGTGTGCAACTATTTTGTCATGTCTCACAAATAGCTTTGGTGTGGACATCTCTTCCCTTTGGTTTTTACAATCTCTCCACCACCTCTTCTCCAATGATTCCTGGGCCTCTGGTGGAGGGAGTGTGTGATGTAGGCATCTTATTTAGAGCTGAGCCTTCCAAAACCTATTCTTCATCTTGACCAGTTATGGATCTCTGTAATAATTGTCATCTGCTACAAAAAGAAGCTTCTCTGATGAGGATTGAGAGACACACTGGTCTATGAGTATAAAGACAGGAACTTAGGGGTCAATTTAATACTATATCCATTTATCAGAATAATAGTGTTAGGTTCTTCTACCCTAGAGTCTAGGACCTAGCCAGCCATTGCTGTGGAATGGTCTGTATGTCAAATGCTCTGATTGGTCAATAAATAAAACACTGATTGGCCAGTGGCCAGGCAGGAAGTATAGGCGGGACTAACAGAGAGGAGAATTAAGGGAACAGGAAGACAGAGGAAGACACTGACAGCCGCCGCCATGACAAGAAGCATGTGAAGACGCTGATAAGCCACGAGCCATGTGGCAAGGTATAGATTTATGGAAATGGATTAACTTAAGATATAAAAACAGTTAGCAAGAAGCCTGCCACGGCCATACAGTTTCTAAGCAATATAAGTCTCTGTGTTTACTTGGTCGGGTCTGAGCGGCTGTGGGACTGGCGGGTGATAGAGATTTGTCCTGACTGTGGGCAAGGCAGGAAAACTCTAGCTACAAGCCATGGGGTTTTGGTCTGCTTAATGGTACCAGGTATGGATTCTATTTTATGCAGTGGGCTTTAACCCCAACCAGAAAGTGGTTGGTTACTCTCATAAGACATGCTGCTATTGCACCAGAGGGCCTCTCTTGCCAGGCCATGGTTAATGTAGTCTACAGGGTCCACAGCCTCATCTACAAGTTCACTGCTGATTTCTCCTCTAGTAGCACTTTAGACTCTCCCAGCACTGTGAAAGCTAGCCAGCAGGGATGAAACTTCTGGGTTGGTACCAGCTTGATTTCTCCTTGTCCTATAACACAGGTATGTGATGTCTTCCGCAATGGGATCTTATCAGGTTCTGAAGTATAACTAAGAATGTGGCAATAGCTTGTACTATTTGGGAGAGTCCAATAAGGGAGGATCATCTACCTGAGAAAAGGTAATTTGTACCTGGCATTGAACTTTTTATTTGATAGCTTATTATGTCTGGATAAGGTATTGTCTCTTTATTATAGGGTAATTCCATTGTTTGAATTTTCAGACAAGAGTTTACTCTATAGCCCAGAATAGCCTGAAATTTATAGTATAGCCCAGGTTGGACTCTGGGCAATCCTTTGCTTCTCTCTCCTGTGTGGTGAGATTACAGGCACAAATCACCACACTTTCATTCCTTTTAATTTCTAGAAAACATGGCAATGCATGGATATACTACATTTTATGTATTTCCTTATCAGATAATATACAATTAGATTTGTTTTCAAGCTTGTCTATAGAGAATAAGGCTTTGAATGTTCATGTACATATCATGGGGACATAACAGAATGGTTTTTTAAAGCTTAATTCAGATCATACCAATCCTATGTCTCAATTCTCCATTGATTCCTCTTTCCACTTGTATTAGAAGCCCAAAGTCCCTTTGTGGCCTTCAAGGCCTTCCACAGGCTAACAACCTAGTAATTATCTAACTGATGATGTCACTTCCTGTCTATCATTTAGCTCATAGGAATGTTCACTTCCATCAGTCAGCTCCCTGTACTCTTCCCATCACCCTTCTTCCTTGCATATTCAGCTCCAGCCACACCGCCTCTGCTTTCCTGCCACACTCTGAGCACATTACACCCAAGGGCTCCTGACTCACTCTTCTGTCTGTCTGAAATGCTCTCCTACAAATCTGAATGTGGCTTACAAGTTCATGTCTTTCAGGTTTTTGCCCAAATGTCACTTCCTTAAAATTTCCTTGATCATTGTATCAAAAACAGGATCCACATCACTTGCTAATCCCCCTACTTTATTTCATTTTCTTCATAACAGCAATATCTGGTGTATCATGTGTTATTTATTATGTGCCTTTACCCCACTAGAGGTGAACTTCACAGGGACATATGTCATAACTAGAGCAGCGTAGGCACATGGGAGCCACTTGGATGTATGCCTTGAGTGTGAACATAGTGCAGAGTGGATTGGGTGTACTATCTGCAACACCAACCCAGCACCTAAAGAAATCGTGGATGTCAGCATCCAGAATCAGACATGAGGGTTTCATGTAGATGAGTGTCATTTGAGAGTGGTGTGTTAGTCGTAGACTGATAGTTTGGCGAGTCAAAATTTTCTCGAGGGCCAATCTTACAATGCTAGGTAGAGTTAATCAAGAGAGAGGGGAACCACTAGATCAGGAGTTTTAAAAAGGCTTTTGGCACATATAGCTTGTGCACAATCTCCTTGTGTTACTAAGCAACCTGGATTAAACAGACCCGCTAAAGGGCCTGAAATATCCAGGGAGGTAACAAACAGGCAACAGGCCAGGTGTTAGGGAGCAGCAGAGACTGTTGAGCACCAGCGAGCTCAGCCCAGTCCACCAAGGTCAGCTGCTGCTCTCTCCCTACCTGCCAGGATAATCTGAAGGGAGGGGCACAGTTCCTGGGTTGCAGGATCATCTGACTTCAAGACAAGCTCACAGTCCGCATTCTACATGAGATCTTCTGTTCATAAAACACTCAGAACACATGGAAGCGTTTTGAAGACACCGCACCAGACGAGCAGGATGAGGATGTGTGTGGTACTCACTGGCAGAGGGTTCTCTCCATTAGAACAAGTCGTTCAATTGCACTTTCCGTATGTAGCCCAGCCTCCAGGTTACGTGTTGGAAGGTGTCTCATTCCTGCCGACAGCTGCACACCCGTCTCTCGTTGTTGGGTTCCCAGGCATGCTAGTTGGAACTGGCAGGCAGTTATTTAGAATTTCTACTCAAGTGCTCTTTCGAAACAACTTTTAAATTAAAAAGTTAGATCTCCAAGATTCACCAAATACCCAGTCAGCCTGAAGTTCCATTACAGGACTAGAGGAAAATGTCTGTACCCGTTTGTTGGTTTGTTTTCTTATTTAGTTCTTAGGACAGACAGGAACACAAGTTAGCCAACAGTGGCTGAAATGAAGAGCGATGGTAGCTTACTTCCGCAAGACATGCCTGGCCCTTAAGATACAGGAACCCCAGATGGCAACTTGCCAGCGACCCAACTGATCCGAGTAGACAAAGGAAGGCTGTGGAGTTGTCCCAGAGGTTGCAGGAACTGAGAAAGATGAGTCTGGTCTAAAGAGGAAGCTCATGTTATCTTTTCTGTGGCTTAGATGAGGCAAGAAGATCTGCACAGAGCAGGAACTTGATACATCCTAAATGAAAGTGCTTCATTTCCTAGCAAAGATAGAAGGCAATTATTCAACAGTTGGTAACAGGTGCTTGCTCTCTTTTAGGACCTGAGGGGATGTAGCATTGATATCTCCAAGAGAAAGTGAAAAAAACAAAACAAAACAACAAAACAAAAATACCTGCTTTGTTTCCCATGTTAAATTTCCTTAAATTTTTTTTAAAAGAACATTTATTTTTTACATGGATATTTAAAGCAACGTTATTTTCCTTTATTATATGTTTATTTATGTGGTGTGTGTCACAGCAGGTATGGGGAGGTCAAAGGTTGACTTATGAGAGCCAGTTTTCTTCTGTATGGATTCTGGAGATGGAACTCAGGCTTGGCACCTTTACCTGCAGGGCCATCTCTCCAGTTCCCTCTGCAATTTCTGCTCGGTCACAGTGAAAGTCATGTTTTATGATGCGCTATGGTTAAGGGCGGAGGCTCAGGATTTTGCCAGCTTTCTCTCTGGATCGTAGTTCCAATGTGGCACGTACTTGGTCTGTGGGCTTGAGAAGTTTCTTCTCCCTCTTTAAGGCTTATTTGCAAACTGGGAAAAAATAACGCCTTCCCTGTGGTGACTGATTAAAAAAGGATTAAATGCAATTGTCCAGGCTCAGTGGGTGCCTGGAATGTAACAAGTGGTCAATAAGTATTGTTTGGTATGGCTCTTATTATTACGTGACTTTACATTAGACTCGAAGTCATGTGGCGGTGATTACACCTAACTTCATTGTGTCAGAGATGAGGGCATTGACCCCCAGTGCTCACTCTTGGGCATGGTTGATCTTCATTGCTGTCTTGACTGGCTTTAGCATCCC
This sequence comes from Peromyscus leucopus, assembly GCF_004664715.2. Taxonomy (NCBI): domain Eukaryota; kingdom Metazoa; phylum Chordata; class Mammalia; order Rodentia; family Cricetidae; genus Peromyscus; species Peromyscus leucopus. The sequence goes on along the minus strand of NC_051066.1, from coordinate 51,463,876 downwards.
CCGCGTATGTGAGTGTCTGGGAGGGCATTCCTAGAGAGGGCTGGAGGAAGAGGAAGGTCCACCCTGAAGGCAGGCAGCACAGTCCCAAGTGCTGAGGGCGCAGAAGAAAAGGACAACCCCAGGGATGCCCCACCCCCTGCTCTCTGCCCTTCCGCTGTATGAGCCACTCCTCTCTGCCACCCCCTGATGGTGGCAGAACCCATCAGAGGGACTGAGTCTCTGAAACAGCAGCCTGCGCAAGGCTCTCCTCCACAAAGTTGTCTATGCCAGGTAACCTCACCTCTTCATAGCCACGGAAAAGTAACTCGTCAACTTAGATCAAGTAGCGGCTGGTCCCTGCAGAACCAGCCAAAGCAGAGAGCTCTGTCCCCCAAATTACCACTGCCTGGCGCCCGAGTTTGCCATCATTCTGTCCTTCTGCCAGCCGCAGCTGGAAGGGGATCCCCACAGTTTAAAGGGGGAGGGAGCAGTAGTTTACAGACTCCACAAGGCCAGGGACGGTGCCTGTGTTTTGGTCCCTAATGTCGCCTTTGTGGTGACTGGCATTTGGTGAATGTTTGATAACGAGCAAGTGATTGATGTATGTGTGTGTATTGCGTTAAGTGTGACTCAGTAGAAAGATGAGCGCACACATGCATCACAGTGTGAAGCAGTGACCCTTGAGCACTGACTTCTTCCTTGGCAGTTGTTACAAAACACGTCTCTGTCAGAAACAGAAGGCAGTTTGTACGAGGGGTTATAGTTGGCTCTCCTCTTTCTCCTCCTCTTCCTCCTCCCCTTCTCCTCCCTCCTATCCCTCTTCTTCCTCCCCTTTATCTCCCCCTATCTCCTTGGCTTCTGTTCTTTCTCATTTTCAGTCACTCCTCTACTTCCTCCCCCTTATTCTGTCAACCGGCAGAGGCCGGGGTATGCCTTAGCAGCAAACACCCACTAAAGTTCAGCGACTGGAATGGCAGAATTTTTCTTACTGAAGCCAACTTGTCTAGGTGACACTCCAGGACAAAAGTCCTCCATGTGTTGATACAGCATGCCTTCTGTGGGGAGTGCTCCCTGATCTGGGTAGGCTGTCGTGAAGCGGCTTGGAGTAAATGCTGCACACCACTGCAGTCCATTGTGACCTGACTAGTCACATGGACCTCTCCAAGGGCTTGGAAGAGCAACTCCTCCCTAAAAAGTGTCCCAGAACGCAAAGAGAGCTGCTTATGGGTAAGCACCGGAATTCTCTGCCACAGCTCTTCTCTTCACTTAGTTTTTTTTATTTTCTCTTTTCTTCTTCCCCCCTTTCAGTCCCTACCTGCTTTCTAGCTCTTCTGTGTCACACTGGCAAAGAATGGTGACCAAGGCTGGCATTGTCACAACTCTCTGGTCTGCTCCAGGGCAAGCCTCTCGTCTCGATGTGGATAAAGGTCCTGGAGTTTTCTTCCTCTTTTTGGGTTCCCTGGAGGTTTATGATGAATCTCAATTTTCTCACCTTTATTCCAGAGGCTAAGAGCACTGGAAAGTGGCTGAGTGCTTGGGGGTTACCAAGTGGCCCAGAATCTTTCTTAACTCCCTTCAAAAGTCAGTCTGTCAAAGGCCACCTTTCCCCATCCAAGCACATAGCTCCCTGGAGCTGGCTGCACATTTGGCAGCAGGTAGCTCAGGCTACCTGTTTAAGACCTAGGGCACTGACCACACATCATTTGTTGACTGTGGAGGAGAGATGAACTTCTTAATAAAGTCAAGATCTCCCAGGGAGGGTCCTAGGCTGCATGGGAGCATTCTAAGTTAAGACGGGACTGGATTTTCCTCACCTGATTTACAACAGAGTTTGTATAGCTGAGAGGTGGAGGCACGTGACACTGGGAGCCAGGCTCTGCTGTGGTGTCCTGTTCTGTTGGGGAAGGCTCGTTTTCTTTCTGGGCTTCAATTCTCTTTTCTGCAAAGAGAAGTGTCTGAATAAAGTGGGCTCTGGGAGGATAATGTATTTATCTAGGGCTAGGGCATATTATGTTAGGGCTTGAAAGGGCTCTCTGGGTGCATTGTCCATAAAAAAAGTGAAACAGGAACAAAACAGGTGAAGAATGGACTCGGGTGTGTGGAAAACTCAGTATGAACAGACGGTGCTGGAGTGAGGGCTTGATGACCTCGTGCATATTAATCATTTCAAAAGGAGCTCAGGTTTCCTGTTCACTTGGCTGTCTGTAGTTGTTCTCCATGTTTCCTCTTTGGTGTCTGAAAATGCTGAGTGTGGAAATCCTTGGAGCTGTAGACATGGCTTGTTGAAATTTTCAGTACAGACACACCAGCTGTTAGTGATTTTCTCCAAAGTTGAAGGTTATAATTTTTCTATACTTCTTAAGATATAATGGTCTCTTGGAATGTGCCAGTAAATTAGTCATACTGTGTCCTGAGAATTGGTCTCTGTAATACATCCTGGTCTCTGAAAAAGAGCTGCAGTTGTATAATGGATTTTAGAAGTCTACAAACCTGGTTCAACTAACATATTTGTTAGTCTAATAAATGATATTGCTCTTGTCAAGATTTTTCCATATAGCACAATTTAATAGAGGAATCAATAGTTTCTCAGACATGACAAAAGGGTCTGGGTGTGCTTTGATGGGAGACACAAAGCCTCTTGTTGTTCTAATGAAGCCAAAATGGAAAAAAAAAGTTTTTTTTGTCTTCAAGTGTATTTTTATGAAGCTAAAATATACATACCACTTTCTCTAGGAAAACATTTGTCTATCAATATTTGCTCCTACAGTGTCTTTTTATTCTGTTATTACACATGAATATGCATTTTCTATTCTTTCTGCTTCCCTTTGTTTGATGAGCTGTCAGTGGTGCATGCCACTTTAGGGAAAAAAAAAAAAAAAACACCCTCAAGTCTTAAGACATTTTCACCCAGTGGGTCTATAAATGTTTTGGCCAAATACAATCATTTACCCGCATTTTTCGTGAAGACTTCTTTAAAGTCTCCACAATGGTTTTGTATAGTTGGAGAGCATCTCCTCCAACAATTGCCCAGAGAATGTCTTATGCTCTTGTCCCCTGTCCCCTGTCCCCTGACCCCGTGTGCCTTCTCAGTACCGGTGTTGACTTAACTTAATGGGTTTAGCACTCCTTGGGCATTGCAGAAGCTGCTTGAAAGGAACTTGCTGTGACGCTGAGACTATTAGAATAGCTGTGTGTCTCCTCCTCAGCCAAAATTTCTTTTGCCAGGGAATGTGGTTTCTGGAGGGCATGTAACTTTCACTGCTGCAGGGTCTACCTACTGGCAGAAATCATCCCTAGCACTAACCCCAAAGAATCTTCAGATGTGAATCCAAGAAGGGTTAGAAAACAACTGTTGGTCACAAATCTCCCTAAAGTGATGAGAGGCTGCACTTTGAAAAGCAACTAAAATGCTTGAAATCATTGGCACCCATTCTTAATGCAGGAAGGGGCTCAGGATGCATCCGCTGTAGAAAATGAGGACACAGGTGGGCTGGGGGAGCTGAAGACCCCTGTAGAGGTTGCTCCGCACTCAGCTGTGCTTTAGAATTGTGCGAGGAGCTTTTAAAGTGCTGGGGGCCTGATCCTATCCCTGGAAGTGACTCATTTGAGTAGTTTAAGGCTGGCACCGGCAGATCAACTCACTTTCCTCTCTTCAGATTCCTGTGGACCCTCGGCAGGGAACCATGAATTCAGAAGTGCCATTCAAAGTGGGACTCTGTGATGGGAAGGGATTGTGTCACCTTGGATTTTGATAGAAATGAATCTGGGATTAGGGTTTAAGGGTTCTGATTTTTTTCAACTTTCCAGAAAATTCTGAAGCCTTATTCCTCATTCTTGAAATTTAAGCACACACCAGAATCACCTGGAGGGATTTGAGAACACAGATCGATGGATTCTGCCTCCAGACTTCTGACTAGTGGTCATGGTTCAGGAGAACTGGCATATCTATCAGTCTTTCAAGTGATACTTGTATAATTGGTCTACAGACTACACCTTGGGGCTGGAGGGCTGGCTCAGCTGTTAAGAGCATGTGTTGCTCTTGCAGAGGACTTGGGCTCGGTTTCCAGTACCTACATGGTGCTCACCATCGTCTGCAACTCCAGGTTCAGGGGGTCTAATTCCCTCTTCTAGCTTCTAAGGGCACACATGGTGACACACACACACACACACACACACACACACACACACACACACACACAGGCAAAGCGTTCATACACACCTTGAGCAGCACCATTCTAGAACAAGCCTGGAAACTTGGATTGTTTTAGAGTTTGTTGCGAAGGTGGACTTTTCAGATATCAAGATGCCGGCTCTTACACAGATGGACTTATAGGACTAATTGCTTTGGCTAGACTTTGAACTTACATGGTTTTAGGGTTTTTTGTTTGTTTGTTTGTTTTCATTCCTAGCAAAGATGCAAAGCATAGGTTATAACTCTAAAAAGTAGAACTCTATCCTGTATGCCATTGCTTTGACTATTTGGACTAGGATAATTTAACAGTTTTATCGGCATGAAATTGTCGCCTTGCAAGACTTCTCTTCTCCTCTCCATTGATGGGTTGCTTGAATGAATTAGGCAAATTAGTGGATGGTTTTGACTGTCAGTCACACTTCAACAGAGAATTCATTATTGCCTTAGTGGTAGGAAGCGAATATAGATTAAAATCTTTGGGAAAAGGTAACACCCTTTCCTTTCTGTTTCACTGATGGTTTGGATGATAATTAAGGCTATGGTTGTCCATAGCTATCTGGGAGGAAGGGAGACTGGCAGGGAGAGCCCCTTCAAGTGATCTTGATGTAAGTTGAGATTCATTGCTTTGGAGCAGGGTTCACAAACTCAAATGCCTCCATGGACTGGGAGGACTGGGGACAGGTGGCAGAGACAGTGGGGACCTGGCGCCCTTTCTCTGCAGAGGACAGTCCTTCCTCCTCTCCATATTTGTTATGGAGAGATGTTGCCTAGTATGGTCAGAGCACCTGGATTTGAAAGTCAAACAAAGCATACCTGTGGCTACTCAGTCTATGACTCAAGGCACTTTCCTTAAGATTCTAATAAGAGGCATTTAAACCTATTTAAACCCCTAGGAAATATGACCAAGTTACTTGTCTTTGCTCTCTAGAATTGTGATTCCATGGGATATAGGGGCCACAGAGAAAATATTTTTTAAAAGGTTAATTTAAACATCCGAGGCTCCAGCTTATGCACATTCAGATTCTAACATAATAATTGTCCTTGGTACATCATGTTTCTCTGGAAGTGGGGTCCATTTCAGCTTCTAGTGAATGGAATTAGCAGGATAGGGGCGGGGAAAAGCTCTGTAGAGAGTAGCTACGAAAGAACATTCAGAACCAATAACTAAAAGCTTCCAGGGTGTGTGCTTCAATTATTGGACTCCAGCTAGTCAGATCTGACTAGATTTTCCCACATTTTGAATTATCATCGTATTTAATTCCTAATACATTTGGGGACTTGGTGGCCGAGAAATGGCTGAAAAGGGAAATTTGTTTTTAATTTTATTTACTTCCTTCATTTTTTGAGATTATAATAGAATTACATCATTTTCCCTTCCTTTTCCTCCCTCCAAATCCTTCCATGTATCCCCTTCTTGCTCTCTTCCAAATTCAGGGCCTCTTTTCCATTAATTATTTACACACATATACATATATGTATGTGCATACATGTATTCCTAAATATGTAAATATCACCTGCCCGGTCTGTACAATGTTACTAGTATACATGTTTTCAGGGCTGACCATTTGGTATTGGATAACCAGTTGGTGTGCTCTTCCCTGGGGAAGACTATTCCTCCTGCTCTCAGTATTCCTTAGTTGCCTGTAGTTCTTTGTGGAGGGTTGAGGCCTTCTTGGATTCTCCACATTTTAGCATGTCTGCTGCTGGTGTCCTTGTTCAGCTAAGTTTAGGCCATGATGTTGGTGAGACTTCATGGGTGTAGCTTCTGACATCACTAAGAGACACAATCTCACAGTGAACTCTGATCCTCTGGCTCCTATAATCTTTCTGCCCCCTCTTCCAAAATATTCCTCGAGCCTTAGGTATGGGAGTGTGTTGTAGAGGTATCTCTGCAGTTTTAGCAGTTATGGTTTTCTGCAATGGTCTGTTGTAAAGAGAAGTTTCCTTGATGAGGAGTGAGGACCACACTTACTAGGCTAGAGCCTGGAGAAGGGTGTGCAGGACCTGGCTGGGTGGAAAGCAAAGAAAAATTTAAATCAGGCATTGCATTTCTTATGCTTATCTGTTCTCTGGAAGACAGAAGTACTTTCCATTCATTAAATTGTGGACTGGTGTATGGAGCCCTGGGGTGCTGGAGAGTTTGTGGGTTCCCCTTGAGCCCTCGACTTTGCATTTAACCTCTCAGAACTTCCATTGCCCAATCTGTTGGGGGAGGGAGAATCTGCCCTTACACATGTCCATTCCCATTTTGTAAGTGTTTCTTCCGGGGGCTTTGTTGGTTGCTTTACAGTTGTCTGAAGCTATCCACAGGCTGGAGTCACCCGACAGGACAGAACACAATGATGTTAGCTTTATTGTAACCACAGATCATTCCACTATACACCGAATATCAGTTTTTGTGGTCTCTAAAGATATGATTTGGTATGTGTTGGCAGGCTGACAGTGGGAAAATTTCCAGGAACAGAATCCAAGGCTGTCACTATTACTCCTGGAACATAAATATATCATGATGGCCAGAGGGATTTCCTCATGGTCGGCAGTGGTACGTAGGAAATAGGATTCATCTAAGTCATACACATCTGGCTAATAAGAGCATGGTATTACATTTCATTTGTACTACTTCTCTTTGTGTGTTTTCTGCCTCTTGGTCCCTATGGAAAAGGTAGAATTTGTACTTCTTTGGATCTCTAGCCAAATACCATCTAATTTCTCCTTAACCAAGAATATAGCTTTAAAAAGTAGATATTCTAAAATTGGGAAGGGCTGTGAGGATGTTAAAGTTTAGAGAATGAGCATATACATTTTTATACTTTGAAAAGTGAATGAGGAAAGGATAGGAACAGACAGGGATTTGATCAAGTGAACAATTTAGAAAGGAGAAAAACGTTGTGGAAATTGCAAAGAAAAAATTTTGGAATCTGACTTAATTCCTGGTATGAGTTTAGAATGTTTTAATCTGTTCATTGTGAGCCAAAAACAGTTTCCAAAGGAGAAAGATGTGGGTTCCTTAAAGCTGACCTTGGCTTCTGCTCACCCTGCTTGTTGTGTATATAGGAAGACCCAATTCTGATGGCACCTCTACACGGGTGGCTGCTTGTCCACGGAATGAAAATCCTGACATTGGTCCATGTCACATCACCTAGCCTTCCAGAGCTCATGTCCTTTCATTCCCACCTACAAATTTTTCATCATTTCTAAATATATTAACTTAGTTCTACCACTCTAGCCAATAGTTTTATTGATAAAACCAAAAGTGATATTTGCTTTGTGAAATCTTTTTGATCAAATGAGATGGCATGTCTAAAAGTGCTTTTCAAGTTTCAAAATGGCAAAGAGATTAAGGAGGTATTATTTTGTAAACAGAAGTGGAGTTTTTCTGTCCTGACTGTCTGGTTCCAAATAAATACACAAAAGCTTATATTAATTACAAAATACTCAGTCAGTAGCTCAAGATTATTATTAACTAGCTCTTACTTTTAGATTAACCTCTTTCTATTAATCTATGTATTGCCATGTGGCCCGTGGCTTTACTGATCCTCTGGCATTTTGCTTCTTGGGCAGCTCACTGGTGTCCCTCTTGACTCCTCCCTTCTTCATCCCAGTCCTCAGTTTGATTGTCCTGCCTAACTTTATGCTGCCTTGCTATAGGCCTAAGCTTTATTATTAACCAATGACAGTAATACATATTCACAGCGTACAGAGGGTCATCCACAGCATTATTTAATATGTGCTATGAGGACAAAAGTCTTGGAAACTTTCTGATCTAATCAAGGCTGTTATAATCCAGTCTCCAGGGTCCAGCAAGTGGTCTAGAAAATTGTCTTGCTACAGTGAGTGCTAGTGATCAGTCAGACAAGGTTAAACCATTACTTTACCAACTAGACAACAAGACTTTGTAAGCCTTGACTTCCTCATCAATAACAAAAGTAATGGCGACTTCATTGAGTGATTGTGTGGATCAAACAAGAGATAACATAGAAGGAGGTGCTTATGCAGCAAGGTTCCTGATGCATGCTTAGTAAATGCAGACTCTATTTGCTGAACTACACTCATGAATGACATTATTTCTAAGGCATATGCAGAACAGAAAGGAGCATCTGAGATACTGTGAACTACATTTGGACCATTTTGATTTCTAAAACAAATTGAAAAAGACAGAATTCAAGTCCTGATGTATAAGAGGAAGTTAGCTGAGAGCCATTTCTCTTCACTTGTCCCCATGCATCAGCCACCATGTTATTCCTGTCGGGAAAAACAAAAACAAAACAAAACAAAAAACCCCACTCTTCCTTCACTGCCCTCATTCACAATGCAAATACTTCTGGGTAAGAAAAATACTATTATTAGCCATTAGCTCTCTCTGGTACCCATCTGTCTGAGCTTGAGTTAGAGGAATCCTGACGGAATGAGTCAGATCTTAAGATCAGCCAATAAGGAGATGATTCATTTGTTGTATCCCTCGTCATCATGAAATCGCCAGACAATTTTCCTAGACAGGATTTCACACGTATACGACGTCTGACACAGTTGCTCTCAGTGTTGGGATAGATGGCCAGCTTCAGACTGAGTACCAGATGAAGTGCCTGACTTGTGTTCAGGGTTCAGGTTATTTGAAACAACCAAGAAACAAACAGAAAACCATCTGCTTTATTCTCAAGAATATATAATTCGATTATTTCAACTCAAACCAGTTTGATGCCATTCACTGTACTTAACTGCATTAAATTGGTTCATACAAAGCTCTGGTAATGGAATGTAAGACTCAGCAGGACTGCTTTGAGAGAGACGTGAAGTGGAGGGATACAAGCGCCTCCTGCCTAGCAGGTGAGCTTGGCTTATGACCAACGTGCATGTTTTTTCACAGTTCTGGAGGACGTGGAACCTAAGATACTGGGCTACTGGGAGTCTGAAGGGACTTTGTCCTCATGTTGTGGAAAGAGCTATGGAATACCCAGCAATCTCTTTAAGGAGGTCACCAGATCCATTCTTGAGGATTCTGCCTAATCCGCTGCCAGAAGTCCTACCTTCTGAAACCACCATCTCTGGTGGAATAGAATTTCAATATTGAATTTGGAGGGACACAAAGATTCAATTATGGATATGACATCAATGATGCTCCAGAACCCAGAAGGCAGCAAGCAAGAGAGATGAAAAAAAAAAAAAAAAAAAAAAAAGCAAAGGAAAAAAGCAAGATGTTCTTAAAGGCCAGGGCCCAGTAAATATTGAGTGCTCAATAATTCAACTAGTGAATTAATTTTGGCTTCTTAAATGGTTTTTTGTGTTTTAGTTTTTTTTTTTTTTTTTTTTTTTTTTCAAGACTGGGTTAAGCTTTGGTTGGCCTCGAACTCAAGTCTGCTAACAAGTTTAACTGCCTATCTGCTAACGTAAGACTATTTCTCATATAGCACCCTTGCAAGCATTAAGTGTTTGCTATAGTCTGAATATTTGAGTCTCCCCTAAAATCAATATATTAAAACTTCAGCCCATAAGGTGGTACCATCAGGAGATGAGAGCTTTTCAGGGAGAGTAAACCATGAGAAGAGAGACCTTGCGGCTGGAGTTAGCGCTCTTATAAAAGAGGCTGCAGAGGATGAGCTGTTTCCACTGTGTAAGAAAAAGGCACTGCTGGGTCTACTGTGAGAAACCCCTCTCTTCCTTTATTTTTTTGAGATGGAATTTTACTGCGCTGCCTAGACTGGTTTTGCACTCCTGATTTCAAGTGCTTCTTCTGCCTTAGTCTCCAGAGTAGCTGGGATTGTAGGCTTGCACTACCACACACAGATGACTTTCTGTCAGTTGGTTATAAGCCAATCAGACTGTAGTGTTTTATTTTAACAGCCTTAATGGACTAAGACACTCAGCCCTTTACCTTAACATAAGAAAAGACTTGCTTGTTTTTATTTTATGAGTACATGTAAGTGCCTGCGTGAATGCATGTTCACCATCAGTGTGCTTGGTGCCCGCAGGGGGCAGGAGAGGGTGTCAGCTCCCCTGGAAGTGAAGTTGCGGGTGCTTGTGAGCTGCCACATGGGTACTGGGAATTGAACCCAGATCCTCTGATGGAGCAACAAGTGCTCTATCTACTGAGCCATCTTTCCAGCTGCTCCCACCCCCGACCCCAACAGCTTTTGGTGCAACAACCTATTATTTTATTTGATTAATCAACTGATTGGATTGGGGATTGAACCGAGGGCTTTGAACATGCCAGGCAAGCTCTGAAACTCTGAACTATCTCGAATGTGGTGATATTTTATCTGTGACCCCCAATAAAGTTTATCTGAGGATCAGAGGAAAAAGCCAGTCACTATATAGAGTCAGGCAGTGGTAGCACACGCCTTTAATCCTATCACTCGGGAGGCAGAGATCTATCTGGATCTCCGTGAGTTCAAGGCCACACTGGGAACAGAGCCAGGTGTGGTGGCACACACCTTGAATTCCAACACTAGTTAACCATAAAGGTCTGGAGGTCTGTACAGACAGACAGGAAGTGACAGAGCTGAGCAGAAAGTGAAAGTGATGTAGCTGGGAGCAGACAGGAAGTGAAATGCAGAACAGAAAAGCATATAGGTGTGGGTATACAGGAAGTAGGTCTCTTTGGTGGAGGATTTCCAAGTGGAAAGAACATGACTGGCTTCTCTCTGCTTTTCTGATCTCTCAGCTTTTCACTCCAATATCTGACTCCGTTTCTTTTTTTTTAATTAATAAGACCATTTAACACTTTGTCCTACGATCAACCGCAAGCCTCCTTTGTACTTGCGTTTGTTTGAATTTTGATCTAGGATCTTACTAAGTTGCCAGGCTAGTCTTGGGTTCAGTGTATTTTGCTGGCTCGCCTGAACCTGTGATCCTTGTGCCTTTGTCCCCCTGAGTACCTGGGATTGTATCCTGCGCCACCCGGCCAGGCTCATCTTTAGCTCTAATGCAGAGTAGACAGGTGGGGAAATGAACTGATTTTGGATCCTTCTCTAGTCTCCAGTTACCTCAGCTCATGTGCCTCGGATGCCATGACTTCTCCATGCCAGACATTGCCTTCAGCGAGGGTTGTTTGAAATCTCCCTTAAAAGATGTCTCAGTTATAGCTGCTGTGACAAAAACAAACAACAACAACAAAAAAAAACAAAAAACCACGACCAAAAGGCAAGTTGGGGAGGAAAGGGTTTATTTGACTTACACTTCCATATTGCTTTTCATCGTGTCAGGACAGGAACTCAAACAGGGCAGGAACCTGCAGGCAGGAGCTGATGGAGAGGCCATGGTGGGTGCTGCTTACTGGCTTGTTCTTCAGTCTGCTTTATTATAAAACCCAGGGCCACCCATAACTGGCCTGCCCCCCCATCATTCACTAATTAAGAAAATGCCCCCCAGCCTGATCTTATGCAGGCATTTTCTCAATTGAAGTTCCTCCTTTCAGATAACTCTAGCTTGTGTCAAGTTGACATAGAACTATCCATCACAAATGGCTTCTTCTTTTGACCTGTTTTGGACTTATCTGTGTGACCTGGCCTGTGCTAAGGACATTGCTTATATGTGTCATGCCTAAGTCCTCTGCTGAAGACACATGCTCTCCACACATGCTGTCCCATTCTGCCCCTTGTTCACCTCCCCTCTGCACACTTTCAACTTGACCTACCTTACAACTGCTAGCTCAAGATTCATTTCCTTCTAGAAATGTTGAACATTTTTTTTATTGTTGAACACATCACATGCATTGACCAAGCTACTCCTCCTTTACCAAGATTGTCAAGTAACTGACACAGAAAATACTAGTTATCTTTTATGTTAAAGCAGTAGGCAAGTAATAACAGTGGTGATCTCTGACATCAACATGACTTCCCACATTATATCCTTAAAAAGAATCACAAAATGAGGGTCTAAGATAAGAAGCAGCATCTTTGCTATTAAGGGGGAAGCCTGCTGTGAGAATGTGAATCTAGAAATGACAGGATCTGCAACCATGCTTCAACACTGCTGCCTAAACAAGACCTGAAGAAGAACAACACTGAGAGCTGTGCCACTATTGCGTCCTTTGGCGATGAACAGAGTATGGAGGTGTAAGCCACATAAACTCTTTCCTCTCCAACTTGCTTTTTGGTCGTGGTGTTTCCATGGCAGCAATAGAAACTCTACCTAAGACATCTTTTAAGGAGGATTTCAAACAAACCTCACCAAAGGCAATGTCTGGCACGGAAGCCATGGCATCCGAGGCACATGGGCTGGTAACTGGAAAGGAGAAGGATGCTCTGGGTGCCAAGTCTACCCAATCAGGGAGGGACCGCTTGCTTATCCTGTGGCATGCAGGTACACTTGGATATCTTTATTTTCTCATTTGTGAGAACAAAGCTGTCTGGTAATTTTGGAGCATGGAGTTCCCTGGATTATACAACCTAAGACTTGGCCAAGTAGCTAAAGAACTAATTTGAAAGAAGGTAAAAAAAAAAAAAATGAGACCTCTAAAATAGAGACCATTACACAATTCAGGTTGCTTTGTTCTAAGAATTAGAAACCATGATCTGTGGTTTGAGGAGAACTCAGGGAACAATTTTTGTCTAACGGCTTCAAATAAATTTACAACAGCCTTTCCCCATTTCAGCCCTCTGATTTTTAGTCTGTAAACCTGCTTCTGTGTCTAAAGAAATTCCGCCTAAATTCCTTGAGGGTCTGACCCTCTCTGAGCCTCGGTTTATGTTCTTTTGTTCTTGTACTTGACATTATCTCAAATAGTCTTGTAAAACCTTGCTTCTGTTCCCCTCAGAATTTTATATCCCTCAATGAGGCATTTCCCTCCCTCTTCCTCCAGAAAAATAGCTGCATTGCTTTGATAACTTTTCTTTTATTAATATAGATAAAGCCTTCATGTTTTTTAAATGAAACAGGTCACCTTCTCTTGTAGCACTGCTGTGAACAAAATAACCCAAAGCAAAGTTATTTGAGCAAAGGGAACATTTGGCTGGGCTGGGTTAGCCCTGGGAACAGCAGCTAGAATCCTCAGGGACAGCCACTGAAAGAGAATCCGATGATGTGGTCTTGGGGAGAATCAGGGAGCCTTGCAGGCACCATGGGAGCCTGCTCAACAAGAGGAAAGTCATGCTAGGGAGTGGAGACCTAGCCAACTACCTATTGCTAGTGAGATCATGGATCTTGGAGGAGAACTGATAACCACTTTACTAAACTAGCATTATCCCTTACTGGGTTCTAAATATTTGTCCTTATACCTACATGTCACTGTAGTTCTCACCTCTAAAGAAGCTTCTCTTTGCAACAGATGGAGAGCATTACAGAAAACCACACCTAATTAAAATGCAGAGAATAAGTGATGGTGTGGTTCCTTACCACGACTGATGTACCTACAATATGACTCCTGCATCAAAGGCTCAGGCATCACTGCGTAAGAGGGGAGTGTTATGGGATATTTGTACATTATGTGAAGATGTATTGCAGTGGTTGGTTTAATAAAGAGCCGAATGGCCAATAGCTAGGCAGGAGGTATAGGTGGGACGTCTAGGCAGAGAGAGGAAGGAGGAGGAGGAGATAACCAAGGCACAGAGGAGACACCAATGAGACATGGAGGGAGTCAGACATACAGAATTAAAGAAAGGTAAAAAGTCACATGGTAAAATGTAGATTAATAAAAATGGGTTAATCTAAGTTATAAGAGCTAGTTAGGAACAAGCCTAAGCTGTAGTCTGAGCTTTCATAATCAATATTGAGTCTCCATATTGTTATTTGGGAGCTAGCTGGCAGGACAGACAAAGACTTGTTACAGGCATGAAAAGATTGCAAGAGCCAGAGGGACAGGAAGTCTGCTGTGAGACTGTGTTTCCTCAAAATGACGGAGAAGGCACATCCATGTTTCAACATGGCTGCCTAAACAAGACCTAAAGAAGGATAACACCAATAGCCATGCTGGTACGATGTTGGGTAATTTCACAGGGCCTCAACCCTAGACAAAGAAATACAGTCAGCCAGGGAATGCTGAGGGTGGGTGAAATCATCTTCCCCAGGCAAGAGCACCAAGATTGGTTATCCAATAACAATTGGTCAGCCCTGAAAACATACATTTTCATACAAGTAGCATTAAAGAGATGGAACAGGTTGTATTTATATATTTAGGAATGTGTGTGTGTGTGTGTGTGTGTGTGTGTGTGTGTGTGTGTACACAATTATAGAAAAAGAGGCATGAATTTGAGAGCGCAAGGGGGTACATGGGGGGAGATGGAGGGGAGAAAGGGAAGGGTGAAAATGATGTAATTATAGGTTAACTTCAAACAATTATTTTAAATCGGGGCAGTGGGAGAGGATGCACTGTGTAACTGCTCTCCAAATTGTCCCATGCAGCATCACTGCTCTCTGGCATGACTCGTGCACAGGTGCCCTTTGAATCTCCATCACTTTCTTCTCTTCATTTTTCACTTACTCACAGTCTCAGAGGAAATAGGTATTGTTTCTGGTAGATGAGATGCATGGAGCTTTTGGAGGTAGCAGAGGTCCGTTAAGAAGTATTTAAGCATGGAGCCTGCAAAGGTCTGAGCTAGGGCCTTTACATATATGTATAGTTATATAGCTTTGTGTTCTCATGGGACTCCTAAAGTGTGAGTGTGTGGGGGTCAACTGGATGGAGTGGAGGGAGGGGAAAACTGTGGTCCAGATGTAATTTATGAAAGAAGAAAAAGAAAAGATGTGTTTAAGCAGTGTTTCTCAATCTTCCTAACGATGTGACCCTTTAATACAGTTCTTCATGTTGTGGTGACCCCCAACCAAAAATTACTTTAGTTGCTACTTCATAACTGCAATTTTGCTACTGCTATGAATAGTAATGTGTGGTGATATATCGTGTACCCCAATAAAACTTATCTGGGGATCAGAGGACAGAGACAGCCACTAGATCAGACATAGAGGCCAAACAGTGATGGCACACACCCTTAATCCTATCACTCAGAAGACAGAGAGCTGTCTGGATCTCTGTGAGTTCAAGGCCACACTGGGAACAGAGCCAGGCGTGGTAGCACACACCTTTAATCCCAACACTTGAGATCACATGCCTGTCCTTTAATCCCAGAAAGTAAGATGGCAGGGCAGGAAGAGGTATATAAGGTGTGAGGAAACAGGAACTCACCGTCTTGAGGCTGAAGATTTCGTAGAGGTAAGAACTTGGCTGGCTTGTTCTGTTTCTCTGATCTCTCAGCTTTCACCCCAATATCTGGCTCCATTTTTTTTAATTAATAAGCCATTTTTTTAATTAATTCGTGTTACAGTAATGTAAATAGTTTTGGTGACAGAGGTTTGCCCAAGGGGTCACAACCCACAGGTTAAGAACTGTTGGTTTAGAGAGGAAACACAAATGCTCCAAGAAGCAGTTCTTGCCTACAGCAGTTCGCGGTCTGGTGAAGGAGGCAGATAGACCACCTGGCAATCATGGTAAAGAGCCAATGCTCCTCAAGGCCCTGAGGAAGAAGGCTGTCATGTGCTCTATTCTGTGGGTGTGTCATGAGAGTCTGAGCAGAAAGCTTCCTGATTCAACCAGGGTCGCCGTGCTCTGGAGGGAGGTAATGGTACAGTGAGAAGAAAGGGCAGGTGAGTGTGTTAGTTTCCAATTTCTGCTTTAACACATTACTGTAAATCTAGTGGCCTAAATGTCATCCTACATTTCTGGATAACCAAAGTCAGATATGTCTCTTCTGGGATAAAATGAACACGTGACAGGAGCTGGTGAGAGAAGCTGCTTCCCCACATCTTCTAGAAGTCCTCTGATGCCCTGGCTTGTGGCTCCTTCTGTCTTCTTCCGGGTAAAGGGCCACATGTCCCTCACTACATGTTACTCTGCTGTTTCTGCTTCTCCTGTCATTAACGAGGACCCTTGACTCCAGTGGGCCCCCTAGGGGCGATTTCCCCATGCCAAACTTCTGAGCTGTGCATGTGCAGCATCCCTTTCGCTAGGTAGAGAGCATCACAGGTTTTGGAGATTCAAGTGCAGGCGTCTGGGTGGGAGGCGCTGTTCTGTAGAGGGCATTTCAGGAGAGTCATCTGAATGTACTTTATCAGAAGAACAGCTCAGATCTGAAACCGGTTTCCTTCCTGTACATTAATCTGGAGCTTGTGTTACACCTGTGAAACCTCATTAGTGGCCCCGTTCAAGTGAAGAGAAGAGCCCCAGTTTGACAGCTCCTGGTAAAGAAAAATACAAATTAGACAGTGTTAGTTCCCGTAATGAAGCTGCACAGAATTGTACTCTGTAAAATCATGTGTTTCAGACGGTTCAGCTGAAATCAGCTTCGTAGCAAAGCTGCTGCTCGACTCTCATACTTTGCTTGGGGAACTGGTCTCAATTAGTTTCCTGCTTTTTTTTTTTCTATCCTCTTCACATTTTCAGTTCACAGGGCTCAAGCTGAGGAAGCTCATGCTACCCCTGAATCATCACTGGCTTCCCCAGCCTGTGGCAGCCACAGCAGCCAGAGCAGCTACTCTTCCAGCTCTGGCAACAGCAACCCGCAGGGCGTTTGGGGTTCCACTGAGCCCTGTGTGGTGGTGGGTCCTACTGAAGAAAGGATAGTGTGCGCTTGCTCTGTTGGGTGGGACATAGATAGAGACCAGCCCCGGGTCTGTTATACTCCTCGTTCTTGGTGTCTACCATGAGGGTAGCAGCTGCAGTAGGTATAACTTCTTTTCTTTTTGACAGTAATAACTTTTTTTTTTTTAATTCTTACAATATAGTCGATCATGGCTCACCTGCATCTTCCCCCGACCCCCGCCTCTGGATCCTCTCCATTTCCCCATCCATCCAACTCCATGACTTCTCTCTCTTTAGAAAACAAACAGGAAAATGAAAAAGCAAACAAGCCTGGAACAAATCCATGAAAAAGCACAAGAAACACTGTGTGTGTGTGTGTGTGTGTGTGTGTGTGTGTGTGTAAAACAACCCCTCAAAATACAAAATCAGAAACCATAATATATTAGCAAAAGACAGTAAGATAAAAAAATGCACAAACAAAGCCATATGAACAAAAAATTCTACAAAAACACCATTGAGTTTGTGTTGACCCTCTACTGCTGGGCGCAGGGCCAGCCCTTCAGTACTGTTTATATAGTATACATTTGTTATTGTTAGAATTACAGACAGAGTTGATGACGAAGCTTTGCTCAAACATGACTGACATGCTCCTAATATACTTTTCTTTTATGTGTCCAGAATTTATAATAACATATTTAAACTCATATCATATTAGCAATATGATTAATTTTATATTATATTATATTTAATTCAGTAAAATAAATGAAACTTCAGGCTTCATGGATTCTTACTATAGTGTTTCAAGACAAGTTACACTGTGCTACACCAGTCCGTGCATTTTCCAGTGCCCTAAACTGGGGCAGCCATCAACCTTTTCTGTATTAATTGATTCACCTAGCAGTAGTTATAATTGGTGTTGGGGACTTAACTGTTTGTGTGAGTGGGAAGCAGTGGTTCCTTTTGTACGACTTCTGATTTTCAGAGTGCTTTCCTCCTAAGCTGGTTTGCCCTTCCTGTGCCCTTTCTCTAAGTTCTTAGAGTCTACAGTTGGTACAGCTGCCTGGCCCGGGGCGATCTGGCTGTCACTTGCTCATGTACAGATGTGGATAGTCCCGTGGATGCTGTTTGCTCAGCATCATCCGTGTGGACAGCACTTCAGACCCAACTTGTCCTGGAAAGACAGACAGACAGAGAAGAAGCGGAGGTCTGTTGAGTGTTTGCAGCTTGTGGGGCGTGGTTCTTAGAGTCAGGGGCTAGAGTGTCTGGCTCTGACGTCAGGGGTTTGCGCTCATGTTTTCAGGATGAGGGTTCTACAAGAGGAGGTGGGTGAGGGTTGCATGGGTGCTTTACAGGGGTGGTGATAGGCTCCTAACTTTTGCTGTAGGAAAAGTTCTATGTCCTGCTGACAACTAAGAATATATGAGGACAAAGTTTGGCAGCTACAGAGGAGTCCAAAAACCATCAGATGTTCACCATATTACACCTTCTAGATTATCTCAGCCATTGGAGGCTGTTTCTCTGCTGTGAGCTAGGAGAGTAACAGAACCTGCCTTACAGAGCTGCAGGCAGGGGTAAATGAGACACAGCTGGTAAGCCACGTGGAGTAGCGCACAGGTCCTCCCAACAAATGAGTTCTCTGCCCCTGCATGAAAGCCTGTGTCTAAGGTAGTTCGGGGTTGTGCCTTGACACAATAGGACCATTTATTTTGCTGTTTTCACTTCACAACAGATGCCAACCAATTCAGTGGAGATTTGAGTGTCTACATTTTTGTTGGATCTGGGTCAGTGACAACCCATGGACCGGTGGGTGGGGAGCTAACCAATATGGCGGTGGTGAGAGGTGCCTTTTTCTGCCCCACTTCCACGTTGGAGAAGTATTGATGCTTGAAAAACTTCCCCTGGAACTCTTTGTCTTTTCAAAGAACTTATGAAGCCTTCATAAGGGGGGAACCTTTCATCTTAAAAAAATATTTCCCAACAAAGATGATGATGGGATGCAGAAGATGTTCTGATTGGGAAGTGGGAGCAGTTAAAAATTTTATATATCCATTCCACAGCAACTGCACAGACCTATGTCTGCTGAGGCCTCACCTGGCTCTCCCGTTGCTGGAGGTTTCTAATACAGGTGGTCTGTCCAGAAAAAGAGAAATCCAGCTGATGAGCCCTGGTGAGACAGGATGATGAGACAACCAGATCCAGAATGGGAAAGGGAATGGAGCAGCGTAGGAAACGATGAGTTGGGGACACGGGACACAGGTCTTGAACTTGGAAGAGAGACTCAGAGTAGCATTTTCAAATAGTAGCTTGAAAGAGCTCTAAAAGGCTTATTTCATTGGAGGTATGTGATGATATTGTCCCCCAATATATTGTGCACCTTAATAAACTTATCTGGGGTCAGAGAACAGAACAGCCGCTAGACAGACATAGAGGCTGGAAAATGGTGGCACACACGCCTTTAATCCTAGCATTCTGGAGGCAGAGATCCATCTGGATCTCTGTGATTTCAAGGCCACGCTGGAAACAGCCAGGCATGGTGACACATGCCTTTAATCCCAGGAAGTGATGTCAGGAAGTAGAAAGGTATATAAGGCGTGAGGACCAGGAACTAGAGTCTGTTAAGCTTCCAGGCTTTTAGCAGCAGTTCAGCTGAGATCCATTCAGATGAGGACACAGAATCTTTCAGTCTGAGGAAGCAAGATCAGCTGAGGAATTGGTGAGGTGAGGTTAACTGTGGCTTGTTCTGTTTCTCTGATCATTCAGCATTCATCGCAATACCTGGCTCCAGGTTTGTTTTTGTATTAATAAGATCTTCTAAGATTCGTGTTACAGAGGTAATCTTGCGTGTTTATTTAAAATTGACAAAGGTAAGACATTATAGTCACACTGAGCCTAACAGACACCAAGACACAAGCAAAAGCCATCAGCCTAGGACGTCAGGTAAGAAGAAAGACAGTTCAAGGTGAATGAGAGAGTTCAGTTGAGACTAAGAGGCCGGTCTGGTAAATGAAGGATAGCAGGAAACCTCTACAGGGGACAGGCAAGGAGAGGGACGATGGCCTTGGAGGACATTGGCTCATGCTGTACACCGGGCACCGATTCTATGTGAACTACCCACTCTACCTTAGTGACACCCTTCTGGAGAAGTTGTTACTTTCTCCACTTTCTGGGTGACGAAACAAGGCACACACAGTTTGTGGTGTTTGCCTAAGGTCCACGGTGAGTAATGTCAGAGTCCACACTGAGAGTGAACCTGGAATTTATGCTCTCTAGCATCCACTTTGCCACCAAAATGTGAATCAGTCCTTAGGGAAAGGCCTGAGAAATCGAGCCTGTAGCACAGTAATTAATGGGCACCAGGTCTCCTGGACTAGGAAGCAAAATGGTATACCTGGGTAAATGCTTTTCTGACAGAGACTGAGAGAACAATATTGGCTCATTTTCCAGAGAAACCAGTTACCCCAAACAGGCAAGAATGCCAGAGAATTCTTCCTAGTCACTGGCTCCTGAAATCATGCTAGGCTTCTGGGTAGCCTGGACTGCACTGGGCGAAGGTAGTTTGTACTCTCAGGGCTGATATCCCCAGCCTGATCTCCCAGGAAGCACGTTTCCAGGACCCAGCTTTCTGTCCTCAAAGGAACTTTGTCTGTGAGGGCTAATCCCCAGGTAAGCATTTCCTTTGCCAAGCTTGGCTCTCTCTGTATTCACTAGAAGATGAAAGCTGGGAAAGCAGAAAAATGGTTCCTACACTGGATCATTTGTCTGTAAGTGCCATTTGCCATGACTTCCACCAAAGGAAAACAGAGGTAAAATCCTTACACTCTGGGCAAATGAATTTGCCATTTTCTGGGGACATTGATTATAGCTTATCTAATTTTATAGCAGATCTATCTTATCTATAAGAGACAATGTAGCATGAAAATCAGAAGAGATGCTAGGGGCTTGGGAGGGGCATCACTTATTTTCAGGTAAGGTTTTGCATTACCTGAAACGCAAAATGATGCCATTTTTCTCAGGTATCTTAGGCTGACTAAGCAGAGGCTCTTCCTGTGGAGATCAGTGTTGTCACAGGTCTCAGAGAGCAAAGAAATAGTTCTCTGTCTTTTAACCAGCTACACCTAACTATGAAAAAGGGCAGCAAATCAAGAATTAGAACCCTTCAATTGATATCTTTAAAAAAACCCATGCCCTTTTGCTTTTGTGGACATTTATCAATTCTAATTTTCAACTCTTAATATTGGATTTCCGTGAGGGACACAGGGCCACCTCATCAGCAATGTCTTCTAACAGCAGCCTGGTGTCATGTTCTTCTCTTGCTAAGTTGGAGGAGACTGAGTTTTCGGTGTCATCTGCAGGGAACAACGGTAGAAGACACCAGGACAGAGGAACCTATTTGTCTTGCTCCCACTACTGTGCCAAGTCACAGCCTCCGTGGACCTTGGTTTCTTGTCTTTGGTGTCCTTGCAGGTTCACTGATCTCCGGATTGATTGTGATTATTGGGTGGCATTTCTTTGTGGTCCCGACAGTTATTGCCTACGTTTTTTTTGAGTCTATGGTGTGAGAGAGTTTAAGATCAGAGTGGCTATTTCCTCCTGCTGAACTACACTTAGAACTGGAAGGGGCTCCCTTTATCCCTCAGAAAATTCCATTTTCCTGAAAGTTTATTTTGTCTGATGTTAACAGAGGCACTTAAACCTTCACGGCAGTTGCTAATTGAGTTGCGTTTACACTTCTTCCCCTGTCCCTTTAACCTTAGATGAGCTAAGGGAAGTCCTACTTTTATTTTGCTGCTCTAAGAGTCACTGAATGAACCTTCTGAAGTTGTGCATCATTGTCTTTCAACAGCTCAAAACCCTCAGTCATCATCTCAGGAAGTTTCTCTTTTTCTCTTCCTTCCTAGTCGCCTGTCTCCCCGCCCCACCCTCCACAACTGATCAGCAAATAGTGTTTTTATCAAAGGCTGCAGTTAGTCAATATTTTTAAACCTCTCAAGCAATATAAAAACAATATAAAAGCCGGGTGGTGGTGGCGGCGGCGGCGGCGGCGGGGCGGGCGGCGGCGGCGGCGGCGGCGCACGCCTTTAATCCCAGCACTTGGGAGGCAGAGGCAGGCGGATCTCTGTGAGTTTGAGGCCAGCCTGGGCTACCAAGTGAGTTCCAGGAAAGGCACAAAGCTACACAGAGAAACCCTGTCTCGGGAAAAAAAAATAAATATATATATATATAAAATGTACTATTTGTTATATACCTATTTCTACTTTTTCTTGCAAGCATGTCCAGTCCACAGCCTCGGAGCTGCAGGCATCCAGGTTTAGCTAGGAATGCAGCCCAACACAAGATTGTAGACTTAACTTAAAACTTGAGGATACCATTGGTGATTGTTGTTGTTGTTGTTGTTGTTGTTGTTGTGAATTGACTGCTTAGTTCTTCAGTGTGAACTTTGTAGACGACACCAGTTGTGTTGGGATGTCAAAGGTTGCAGTGGCCTGCAGAGCACGCCTCTGATTCTGATGCTTTGCCTCCACTCCGCTGTGGGCACTATTGTGCTCCCATGTCCTACAGTGGCAGCTTGAATCCCTGAGCTGAGTCCCTCCTGGGAATTGTCTCCTGATGAGGAGAATGGCTTCATTCATATCTCAGCTTGGTCAGCATGTGTGTGAGTGTGAGGAGATAAAGGTTCTCCCCCCTCCAACAAAAAGAGCAGAATAAATCAAAATTCTCTTCCTTAAAGATGGGCTAACTGTGGCGCCTCACCACTCCAGAGTTTTTGTGAGGTAAGGTGCTGCCTTCAACTGCCCACTCACTCAGCTTCTTTTTCTGACAGCTTGCTTCCTGTTCTCCTCAGCAGATGCTGCCTTCCAGAGCGTTCTTCCAGACACCTGCTGTGTGCACACTTCAAACTCATAGTCAGTTCCCAAGAACTCACTTAGGTCGAGGATCTACAGCCAATAATCATTTAGACTTAAGTATATATTTGCCATTTTCTTTGCTAGCAATTCCTTTTGTATTTGGGGTCAATTTCCTTCTGCTTGGACTATATCCCTAAGAATTTCTTTATGATAGAGTGTGTTGGGTAAAAAAGTCCTAACTTTCCCTTTATCTGAAAAACGATTTAATAAATATGCAATTATAGACTGACAATTGTTTTCTTGTAGCTCACTGAAGATATTATTCTAGTATCTTCTAATTGTCCTTGTTTTCATTGTACACTTAGCTGTCGAATGAACTATCCACCTTTGAAGTCTAGAGTTCATCTTTGGTTACTTTTCAGATATATAAGAAATATATCTTGTGTATGTAGAGACCAAAAGGCAACATCAGGTCCTTCCTAGGAGTTGTCCAGCTATTTTTTTTTTTGTTTGTTTGTTTGTTTGAGACAGTCTCTCACTGGGACCTGGGACTCCCTGATTGGGCTAGGCCATCTGGTCCCCAGACCCCAGGGGTCTTCCTCTCCTGTCTCTGCCTCTCCCCAGCACTGTAATTACAAACGTGTGCTCTCATGCCCAGCTTTCGTTGTGAGTGCTGCATCCCTGACTCAACTTATCATGTCAACTGAACCATCTCCCCAGCCCCCGGCTGCTGCTGGTTTTTCAAGATAGCGTTTCTTTGTGTAGCCTTGGCTATCCTGGAACTAGCTCTTGTAGATGAGGTGGCCTCAAACTCACAGAGATCTACTGCCTCTGTCTCCCAAGCATGGGGATTAAAGGTGTGTGCCACTACACTTGGCTTAGTCTCTTATTTTAAAACACATTAAGTGTATTGTCTTACCTTTGTGTCTGACAATTTAATACATGAACTTGAACTTACTTTGGGTCTTGTTCTGCTGGCTCTGCTTTTGAGAACCTGTTGGATTTTATTTGTATGTATGTGTGTGTGGTTTTTTTTTTTAGGGGGGGGTGTTTCTCTCTCTCTCTCTCTCTCTCTCTCTCTCTCTCTCTCTCTCTCTCTCTCTCTCTCGTTTGTTTGATGCTGGACACAAGGTTCTTGGAACTTTATCCTGGAGGGTTGTGTCACTGCCTGCCTCTCAGGTCACATCAGTCCAATTCCAGGTGTGAAGTGCTTTTGGACCACCCAGGTTGCCAAGTTAGTTTCAAAACAGACACTAAGCCTGGTTTGGGCTTCCTTCCCATATCACCCTGCCCTAGTCCTTCTGGACTCTGAAAACCAAAGCTCAGGTTCACCAGTCTTGCCAAACCCTGGAAAAGGGTGGTGGCACTTGGTGCACCCTGAAAGCCAGCTTCTGTTTGCCTCTCTGAGGTCTTGCTCGTATTTAGCCTCTGGCCTCTTGCCAATTCACTGGTGACTTGGAACAATGTATCATATTTTGTTACAGCTTGTCCTATTCCCAGGCTCTCCTCAGAGTAGCTGGCCTGTCAGAATGCTAGAGATGGAAGGCTCTTGACTCCAGTTTTCAATATCGCAGGAAGTAATTTATTTAACTCAAAAGGAGTATTTATCCCACAAATAGTCTAGATTGCTCTCTGGAAATAGGAGGAAGAAAGTCTCCCAGATGCCTTGCTCTAGACTGTTGGAACCCAAAGCTTAGGACGTTATTCCCTCTTCCTTAATGGCTGGATATAAATTGTGAGGTAGACCCCGAGTGTATGGAGCCTCTGTGTTGAATCTCAGCCTCCTGCATGGTCTTCCTGGTAAAGGACATAGTAATTCTTTCTTCCTCAGAGGGATGCTTGCTTGGATTCTTTAAGAAGCTTCTAGAGCTTCTAGAGAAAAAGTCACAATAGCTGATTGGGAAGGGAGAGGCTTGATGTAAATATGAGTTTGATTCTGGAGGCCAGCCTATAACACTTCCTCAGAGGCCTGTGTGGACTCACATTTACCTCCTGCTGTCATCCCACAGGCTATACCCATTGCCTCTTATTTGATATAAATGAGAATTAATCTTATCAGGGGAGAGATGGAAGGGTAGTCTTCTGTGTTGGGGGCATAAGGCTACAGGACATTTTTTTTTTTTTTTTTACGATAGAAAGAGAAATGTAAATATCTGCATATATGTAAAGTTTGGTTAAACTCTTTAGTTCTTTTTCCTAAGAGGTTTTAGGGACAGTGTCTATTTTCTTTGCTAGATCCATAAAAGGCACTTTGAAGTGTGTTCACTACTACCCCCAAGGAACAGACAAAAGCACGCTGAAGTGGCCTATACTCAGGAGAGTTGGAGCTCCCCCCCACACTTGGTACTTGTGAACTCACTACCTCCAAGAAGCCAGAGTTGCTGGAGAAGATGCAGATTCCCTGTTTCCACAGCAGAACAGCATTGCTCCTTTCCTGTGTAGTGACTGTGCATGCTCAGTTTAAATTACCATAGGAGGAAGGTCAGGTACGATCATTAGAAGTGGCTATTTGTGCATCAGATATCTTTAACTAATTTTTAATGTAAAAAAAATTCACTAATGTAAGCTTCGCTATGATCTCTTAGCATGCTTTGGCTCTCAAACTTGAGTCTAATTGGAACCTGCCTGGTAATTTTTTTTTAAAAACTAACTGTTGGGATATGGATTAGAAAAAAACAAGTAAAATTACTAGAAACCTCACATTTCCATACAATCTCTTTCAAAGTGCTTTCAAAACTAAAGCCACAACTGGCACAGAGGCACATAACTCTAGTCTCTGCACTTGGAAAGTCTCTACTTTCTGAGAACTTCTGGAGAACTCTGAATCCCAGGTCAGCCTAGATGTATAGAACATAACAAAACCAGTCTCAGATAAACCACAGGCTGAGGATGTGGCCCAGCGTAGAGTGCTTATCTATCATGAAAAAGTCCTCAACTTGATCCCTTATATGCAAATCAATATGTCCATGGATCTATCAACCCATTGATCCATCCATCCACCCATCAATCAGCTAATCAAAGAAACAAAAGCCACAAAAATTCATTCACTGGCCTTTCCATGCCAATCTGCAAAGTTAAGCAGAATATATATTGATATTCCTATTGTGAGATATTTGTATACTGTGCAAAGCTTTGTCTCTGTGATTAGTGTAATAAAGAGCTGAATGGCCAATAGCTAGGTAAGAGAGATGAGGAGACGCCAGCAGATTTGGAGCAAATTGTACATGCTGTACTGAGGAAAGGTAAAAAGCCATGTGAGTTAATTTATTATAAGAGCTAGTTGGAAACAAGCCTAAGCCTAAGCTAAGGCCAACCTTTCATAATTAACAATAAGTCTCCATGTCATTTGTGGGCTGGCAGTCTAAGAAAGCCTGATGAGATGGAGTCCAATGTGGGGCACATAACTCCACATAAGGTTTGAGAAAGAAAAAAAAAAGTTCTGAGTAGGCTCTGTGCTTGTAGCATCCGCAGGTATGTCTCTTTTAAGAGGTCCTGCTACTGAGCACTTGAATGGGATTTATAAGCAGCAGCCAGCACACTACTTGGTGAGAGGAGACTAGGTATAAATGCCTACTGGAGCTGGGACAGATAGACGACCTCCAGGCTGGGGCTGCAGGCATGAGGCTCCCTCTCACTGACTCAAAGTGGATGGAGCCAGCTGCCAGGCCATGTGCTAAGCGAAGCCACACAGAGGAGGGCCTAGCTGCAGCTTAGCAGTTTAAGGTTTGGCTCACATGGTTAGAGAACATTGCAAGTGTGCAGTTTCAGGCGCTTAGAAAGCCAGGTCCAGGCCAAGAAAATCTCTGAACAGATGTAATATGCTTAAAATGTGCTTAGTTGCTGAAGGAAGAAAAATGGGTATAGACAGTCATAAAAAGTAAATAATTTAAAAATAATAAAACAAAGTCTTTAAAGAGAGAATAAAGTAATATAAAAGGAAAAAGCCATGTAAAGATGGGAAATATACAGGGTGTCTGGATTCTGTGTGGTGTTTTGTTGGCTTTAAATTTTTAAAATGCTAATCAATGAAAAACAGCTGCTGAGAGACATTGGATTATGGAATCTGCTAAATTAAACCAACCTATATATTTTAAGACTGTCTTAACTTCAGAATAGAAGTCAGAAAATATGTTACATTGAGGGAGAGGTTTTGCTTTTGTTTCTAGAGGAAACAAAAAGCCATGGATTTCTTCAAAATTAATAAAGACCAAATTTGACCAGGGAAGACCTCCTAGGGATCTTGACTATAGACATGAGGGAAAAAAACCAAGAAAGACTACAGGACAAGTGATGTATATATTGATCTCTCTACATGGATGAGAAATGATAAATCTTGTTGGCTACAGAATCCTCATGACAGTTCGATTATACAGTCCAAACAGACTTATAAAGTTGACAGATGCCTTTTACCTGCTCAAACATAGAACAAACAATCATCTTTAGCTGACTTTTGCACATTGCACAGTCCATACTTGTGTTAATTCAGATATGTATATTAACTTTAAAAATTTGTATGTTTTCAGAAGAAAAGAACTGGATATGAATAAGGACAAGTAGCCCACGTGATCCAGTCTCTCAGAGCGCCTCTTTGCAGTTTCCTCAAAAATATACATCTAGAACAATTTCAAAGCTGCTAGCTGAGATTGTCCAGCCTCACAGACTACCCCAGCCAAGACTTCAAATAAGCCCTACACTTTCCCTTTTACACAGAAACTGGACAACAAATGATACAGCTAGCCCTTCCAGGACATTGACTATTAATTCAATTTTCTCAGGGTCCCCTAAAGATATCATCCCCTCGACAACAAGAAGTAATTTTAAGAACACAATGCCTACATTCCCAAGAGGTGGGGTGGGTGGTTTTTGTTTATTTCGTGGGGTATGGTATTTGTCATCATTTAGTGGGGTTGGATGCAAGTTGTTACTTGTCATGGTAAGAAAGGAAATTAAGCAAAGGAGATTAGATTTAGGGATCTTGTTCTGAAAAGAAAAAAGGAGGGATATAAGAATCACAGGACAAAAAGGTAGATTATTAAATCTACTTTTAAACCGAAAAGCAACCACTAGTCTCAAATATTTTACATTGGTAGAGATTTTTGTATATTGACACAAATTTAAGGTTATTTTTGTTAGAACGTGGTGTATATATATTTCTACTCTTTTTTTTAAGGTATTGTATCTATGTAGATCATTTTAAAATGTAATGTGAAGTCCTAGTCTTTAAAAGTTACTTAGGATGATAAAGAAATGCAGGTTAGTAGTTGGTCATCTATAACATCAAACTTGTTAGGTTTGTTTTCAAGGTCAACAGAGATAATATTTAGATAGATAGATGGTCTTCAAACACTTTAGAGACCCACAGAATATGGCATTTAAGATGTTTTAATAACATAAGGCTTTTTATGACAGTGAGACATGTCTGATCCTGGCAGCACCAATCTACTTCAAAAAAGGATGATGGGCATCAAAGAACCTCCATATGGAGATTGCTTCCAATGTGGCAAAGTTAGCCACTGGGCAAGAAACTGTCCTTGCCTTGACTGCTGACAGTATACTGTCCAAATTGGACAAGCAAGACAGAAAATAAGGTGACTACCAAACTTTGCCAAGACAAGGTAGGATAGTCCTTAAAAAATTACTGCTTCACAGAAAAGTCTGTCAGATATTATAGGCCTATAGGCTGAAGATGGATGCCCCAAACTGCAGAGGAACCATGGGTGATTGTTTGGGCAGCCAGTTGTTTCTGTCATTTCTATAGTTTTGGAGTTTATTTATTCTGTACTCTCTGCTTACTCAGGTAATATTATATCCTTCTCAGATCTTTGATGGGGTTGGAGACTAGATACTTATAGTTGCAGTTTTCCTTGTTACCAAATTTAGAAAAGAAACTTACATAAGAGATATAAAGTGCTTAAGGTTAAAAAACATAAAACTTAATTTGTTTATCTAAAAAGATGTTTTAAGATAAAAAAAGATATTTTTAGGATGGTAATACAAGCTATGATAAAAAATGATTTATCAAGACAGGATGGATAATAGAATATTTTCTTCAAATATGACAAATGCAAATGAACTGGACATTGTGAATGTAATTCTTACCTGATAATTGTTCTTATTGTATATAGTTTTACTGTATTGGAGTTAAAACCTTTCCTTTTTATTTAGACAACAAGGGGGAGATGTGGGATGTTTGTGCACTGTGTGAAGATGTGTCACTGTCCTTGGTTTAAAAAACAGCTGAGTGGTCAATAACTAGGCAAGAGAGGCGGGAAGATGCCAGCAGACTCAGAGCAAGTTGGCCGTGCCATACTGGGGAAAGGCAAAGGGCCACGTGACAGAATGTAGATTAAAAAATATGGGTTGATTAAGTTATAAGAGCTAGTTGGAGATAAGCCTAAGCCAAGGCCAAGCTTTCATAATGAATCACAAGTCTCTGTGTCATTATTTGTGAACTAGTGTTCCAAGAAAGTCCAATAAGAAAACATACTACATATTCCTATTTTCCTAAAGTAGAAGACTGAGACTCAGCTATGTGTGTTGATTTGTTCAAGCTTGTGAATGTGGACAGTGGTAGGGTCAGCTTCAGAGCCCACAATTCTCTGTCTGTCCTCCCTTCCTTCTTCCTCTCCTATCACTTTTCTGCTTCCTCTGCCTTCTTCCCCCTTCTTTACTTATCTCTTTCATTGTCCTTTCCACTAATCAATGTCAACCAAATGGCCTCTTGTTGTCCTGTGTCCTAACTATTGCAGACATAGGCACATTTACCACTATGCAGAACTTCAGTTTCTCTGTCTACCAACCTTATTGCAGGGAGACCCTTACCAACCGTGTGCACTTACTTGTTAGTGTTTTTGTAGAAAGAGACATGTGGAGGAAAGTGTAGGGGATGTTTTGCCTAAATATACTTTTTGTGTGTGTGTGTCTTTTACTTTCCCATACTTTCACCCTATTGATTGTCTAAAGCTAAAAACTTTCTGAATAAGGGACTGTTTTTTCTACCTTTTCTGCCCCCCAAGGACATATGCCCATACCCACCAAGAGTGGGCTATGTATGTAGTTTGCAGAACAGTTGAGGGAGATGTCTGCCTAACCGGAACCTTCACACATCTTTTACTGAAACAGTGAGAGTTGCTGTTCTGCTTACCCAGCACAGAGAGAATGCTTTCCCACTTCCACAGTTAATCTGATCAATGAAATCACTAGATCTCCCAAATCCCTTTAACACTGAGACATGACTGTTTAAACCAGACTCACTGTTTAAGACACTCTTCATTTTCTGCAGCCTTTAGCCATCAGAAAAAACAAGGTGTTTTCCCTTCTAACGTCCCTGCAACTTTAAAATTCTTTGCCATGCTTTCTCTTCCACCTACAGTTTCTCCATCCCCTCCAGGGCATAGGCATGGCAGCTACCTTCACAGAGCAGAGGGAGTGGATCCATTCTGCTTTCAAGGAGCCTTCAAACATCATTGTACTTTCTTGAGTACATTCTTTAAAACCACTGCTTCCTCTCACTCAGCAGTGGACAAGGGCATTCCATAGCTTCTCCTCTCTAGGTCTGTGATGAAAAGGTCCTCAAGGTGAGAGGATGCATTTGTGCCGACTCTGGCAGGATGCAAACAGTTCTGGCGCACCAGCTGCCTGATCAAGTGATTTAGCTGCTGAGCATGCCTGCAGCCTGAGCTAGGGATATGAGCTGGCCAACAACCATGTCTAAAAATAAGCCAGTGACCATATTCCACCTGCCCTACTGTGGCCTAGAATGCTCCTGTGGCATTTCCACATGCAGGGCTGGGAGGGTGCAGGCTCATGTAGGAAGCTTTTCTCTCTTCTGTCTCCTTGTTGATACAAAGCCTGCCATTCAGGAAAACCGTTGCTGGGTGCTGGCACTGGTGTGGTACCATCCTGCCCAGAGTCTTTATGCAGGAAAGCAATGAAGTCAGCCTTACCCTTTTTGGCTATCTTAATAGATATTTTGCATGAAAACTTCCGGGGCTAATTGTGGTGAAAATGTGCCAGGTAGACCCCTTTCATGCCAACTATAATTAATAATGTTATAGCCTTCAAGGCCATAATGTTCATCAGTTATTAATTAGTAATTCATTTTGTTGAATAAATAATACTTATGATTAATGATAGAACTTGTAATTGGACACTAGAAGTGGCCCTCTTGGGGCTGGCATACCAGCAAGTATTAAACTATGGTACAGTAATGATAAATACAGCAGATCATCTAGGAAAATCCAAGTTAAATAATCGTGACACAACCAAGGTGCTCCTTCTCAACATGAGAAGGATCTGTTGTCAGGGTCCACACGTGTCCTGGGCCTGAGCATCTTAATTGTTTCTGTCCTGTACACCACTGGGTTTCCATTTTCTCCTGAAACTTGCTATCAGCCACCCTACCCCCTCCACCTCTGCAAAGCAAACTGTTCTTTGCTAGACAACCTATTGACTTTGTATTACTCTTATAATAGGTGCTTTCAAAAATATTGCCAGGACACAAGCACTCATACTCTGAGAGCGGGGGTGGGGAGAAGAAATGCTTTTCCGAAAAGGTAATGATTGAAATTTTTATTTGAAATGATTCCTTAGATTGAATTCACTTTAGATTAACAGATTTTCCTGCTCAATTGATTTTCTGGCATCCATGCAGTGATCCAGCAGAGATAAAATGGGGGTTCGTTTAGTCCACTGCTCGGAGGGAAACCGCAAGCCTGGCAAATGGATGCAACAGCACTTCCTTCTGGCCTGCTCGGTGGGAACAGGAGCAGGACAACCAGATCCGGCCAGCTGCTGACCAGATGCCGCCTTCAATTAATATTCCAACCCTCAAAGACATTCCCTGCTCCCTCTCGAAAGCAGAGCAGCTGAGTAATAAAGAGACTCACTAAAGTCCTAGGTTATTTTTTTTTTCCAGAGAGCATTTATAATGGCTAAATTGCTTGAAATAAATTAGCATGAAAAATAAACATAGTTTGTACAGTATCTGTAAAACAAATCCCCAATCTTGGGGAAATAGAGAGACAAAGTCGAGCTCACGTTTAACAAGCACACACACTATGCTTCATTAAGACAGAGCCTCTTTCTCTCTTTCTTTTTTTTTCCTTTCCCCAATTTAAAAAGGGTTAATAAACTTGAAGATATCATTGCTAGTTAAAGAGGTCCTGCACCATTTTAAGGGAAGTAGGAGGCTACAAAGGAGACAGTTAAAAAGAAACCAAGAGGCTGTGTTGTAATGCTAACAGGCAATTAACAAACTCATGGGTGTTAATTATCTTCATACTGTATCATGTTCAATTAGCTTAGGCTCTGCAACCAAGGCGACGATGAACAATTGCTTTGATAGGCGTACAGTACTTCATTTGTAGTTAATCGGTTTAAGCCCTGCAGTTGCTAGGTTACCTGTCTCCAGAGGTAAAAGGCTATACAGATGCACTATGTTTAAATGACTACAGAGAACTGTTTAAACTCAAACCATGTATAACTCTTTATTGATTTCTCACAGAAGATCTCAGCTCTGATGATAAGGTTTTGATATATTTTCCTGCTACAGCCGGTTCCTTGGAGTATTGCAGAAAAAAAATCTGTCAATATGCTTCTATTATGATCTCTTGATCTGTGCCTATAAAAACCTTTAGCCGCAGCCCTTATTATAAATAATGGAAGAAGCAATAGCTGATTTTTTTCCACACCATACTACATGGAGATTTTTTTCTTCTTCTTCATTGCCTTTAGATCCAAATCACAGGACTTCTGTACCCATGCTCTAAAATAATAAAGGAGATTTTTCTAGCTCTAATTAATTTGATTGACTCTCAGCAGGACGGGATCAGCTGTAGCATCATGAACTTCAACAATAACTACCAACTGATGGGCAGTTCACATCAATAAGACCATCACTGGCCTCGCTCTCACCTGTCACCAGGCAGGGAGTGAGCAGTAACTAGCCCCCCGCAGATGCTCCCCACTTAGTGCTTTCTGCCCTATTAGCAATTTATAATGGTGATCAAGAAACAGTCAGAGCCGAATCAAGACAACTGTCTGGCTGCCTGTTTAATTGGCCTTGTTTGCTTTTTGATAAATGGCTTGTGACTACTCGAGGCCCCTGTATTTTGACTTTTAATAGGCCACAGTGATTAGGCTACCAACAGATACTAGGTCAAAACCGAGGAAAGGTGCAAAAAATGTTAATTAATATCAATAATAGGCAATTATTAGTTAGACAGAAGGACCTACTAGCTGGGTGCGCTAATGGCTCTGAGCTAACTGGAAGAGAAGCCCTGCCAAATTAGCATAACTGTATGCGGCCTGCATGGTGGATCCTAGCAAACATCTGTTATGTTAGTAATTCAAATAGAATTCCTGCCTCTCCTGCGATGTTCGCAGAGTCAGCAATCCCTGTTGGCCATTTCAAGGCACTAACAATACCCTAGTGGCTGGTGTCCCTCCAAATGGGCTCTGTTTCAGGGGAAGAATTAAATTGCACCTTTTCTTTGAGAATGTGCCATTGAGGAGCTTAAGTGGGTCACTGTCCTCTGGTCAGCAGAGGGTGGAGGAGGAGGGTTTTATGGTTTGGACATCATACTGACCTTAGAAGGACATACTAAGTGGTCCAGCAGACTCAGGGAAGGATGTGAGCTTTCTACGTTTGCCTTTTCACAACTGACACTGAAAACATGGCTGTGTCTAACACACCACATGAAATGCTGCTGCAATAATCCCCACAGCATGATTCTTTATTATTCATTCCCTGAAAAGTGTGTGTTCATGTGTGCGCACGCGCACGCGTGCGTGCGTGCGTGCGTGTGTGTGTGTGTGTGTGTGTGTGTGTGTGTGTGTGTGATATGTATTCACATGCACACCAATAGAAGGTTGCCATCTGTTTTGAAGTGTAGAAGGAGGCAAGGCGGGTCCGAGTTCTGAGATGATGAGGTGACAGGCACTCTGAATGCTATCCCCTACACTTGTCATCACCATTAAGGTCACCTTGGGGGAAGTCCAAATTATAGTGAGGGAATGTTGGAAGGGATTTAATGTTCCAGTGAAGAAACTCAAATCCAGACAGGTCACAAGTCATCTTCAGGGCTCCCCAGTTGCTTTGGGGAGCTGGCTGGAAGAGGGGCAAGTTCTGCTGGTCCTGCCCTGCCCTTCTCTTCACCCTGTTGCCCCCGTAAGAAGCTGTATATTGGATGTGCCTCCCCATGGGAGGCCTTGCCTTCTTGTGGGGAGGAGTGGGAGGTTTGGGAGGGGGAGGCTGGGGGGACAGTAAGAGGAGGGAAGAGGGGGATCTTTGATTGGTGTGTAAAATGAATGGAAAAATTTTCTTAATAAAAAAAGAAGAAGCTGTATATTTCTGTCTGTAACTTAATGTCTGGTAGATCTTTTTCCTAAAAACATGTTTATAATGTAAATGTGGGATATTTGAAAAAAATGTTTCTTATTGTATAAAAGAATGACACTTCAAAATAGCATGTTCTAAACATACTCTATTTTTTAGAATAAAAAAATTTGGTTATAAGATTCTACAATCCACAGCCATCCTTCAAAAATGCCATATGTTTTCATGGGAGGCAAAGCTTTTCACATTTTTTTTTTCCAGAGAGGGGTAGGTTTTCTTACACATTTGTTCTGAACCAAACAGGAGAAGGAGCTGCATGCTTTGCCCTTTCTCTTCCCCACAGAGGACTGACATTTAAGACCCATTTGATTAAACATTCTCAAGATCTTTAAAAGAGCTCCCTCCCCACCCCATCCCACAATGGGATCTGTTTCTTGAAAGACTGAAATTGAAATTATCATTAATTCAGGGATCCCCTTTTTTCATCCTTTATTCCTATCCTATCCCCTCCACCCTAAAAGAAAGCCTCCCACCCCCACCCCGCTACATCTTGTTGCTGTTGTTTGTACTTTGTGCCGAACCATCAGTAAAACAGGTTTTCTTTTCCATCTCCCTTTCTGCTTAAATGCTCCCAAAA
Source organism: Peromyscus leucopus (assembly GCF_004664715.2). Taxonomy (NCBI): domain Eukaryota; kingdom Metazoa; phylum Chordata; class Mammalia; order Rodentia; family Cricetidae; genus Peromyscus; species Peromyscus leucopus. The sequence continues at coordinate 51,429,379 of NC_051066.1, read as the reverse complement.
AACCCAAACAAACAACAACAACAACAAATCCCTGCTTTTTCACCAATGAGAAAACTATTATGCATCTTTAAAACTAAAGCTTTTAAATAATTCTGAGAATATGTTTTCTTTTTTATAAATGATGGAGAAATACGATATTTTGGTTTTTTATTTTTATTTTTATTTTTTTACTCAACAAATATTTGTTGAGCACTGGGCCAGAATGTAAAGGAGTCAGAAAGATAACAGTCAGAGCAGAACATGTACGAATCCATGACTTCTTACCATGGGGGACTTTTTAGTAAGCATTTTCTCTGTGCTTGTCTCTCAGTCTCCTAAGGACCCAGTGATGGAACTGGACACATGCCTGTTTTGCAAAGAAACCAAGACTTGGTGAGTTCAAGGGAGTAAAAAGAGGGACAGTCTCCACTAGAGTGTAAATGCTTAACCCTTTCCTACCCCTTTCCTCTCTGCAATCGCAATCGCTCGTGAAGGTACAGAGTTTGCAAAGTGACACTGGAACTCCTGAGTCCTGATGTCTCTGTTGTCTGTGCTGTGGGTGTGCGTCCCCTGGCAGTGTTACCGTGAACTGTAAGCTCTGCTGTTTCTAAAGGGAGAGGAAATTCTACCCATTTTGTTTCAACAATTGAGGTTTTGGTTACTTTTATCCCTCTAGAGTTAACTGTGATCTACATGTGATGTAACCTGAACTGGACTGAACCTAGGACGTGAATGGCTGCATCCTGTGTCATTTACCACAAAGGCAGAAAATACAGCTAAGCGGCGGCATGGTGCTTTCTGATTTTAAGTGAAAACTGTTTTTACACAATAAAAGCTCAACTTAGCTGGATATTCCTTAAGTTTTCCGTTGCTATGTGTGACTCCTATAACGGACAGAAGAAAACATGAATGAAGTAAGTTAGGGCATTTCTAAAACTTGCCATTTGAAGTTCAACTCTTAAGTATTCAGTTCAGGGCTGTCTACAACCATGTTTTTCTACAGCGTGTTTTCTTCCAGGCCATGAAGAACATCAAGAACACTGGTGATACATACAGCCTCCCTCCCTCTCTCCCTCCCTCTCCTCCTCCCTCCCCTTCCCCTACCTTTCTCTTTTCTGCTTGTCCCCCTCTTTCCCTCCATCCCTCTCTCCTACGTTATTTTTTTTGTATCATTTGAGAATTCCATACATGCATATAAGGTTCTTCTCAAATCCACTCCTCATTCCCTCCCCTCCTCCGCTTCCCCTCCCCCATCACTTTCCCCTCTCAAGTCCTTGTGCTCTTTGTTTATGTGAAACCCACTGAGTCCACTTAGTACTACCAGTGTGTGCACAGGTGTGGAGCCACCTCCTGGTGCATGGGTAGCCTCTCAGGGGTGCATCCCCAAAGGAAACAGATGTTCCCTCTTCCAAAGCCATCAGTTGCCAGTTCCTGTTCAGCTAGGAGTAAGTGGGACTTCTTGACTTCCTCTCTGTTCTGAACCGCTTTTTGTTGTTCCGGTCTGGCTTGTATTCTTCCTCTTTGTCCTGGCTGTCCAGATGCTTGTTGTGTAACTCAGCCTGGCTTTAAACTTGCAGCAGTCTTCCCGCCTCAACCTCCTGAGTGCTGGTATCCCAGGCGTGCATCACACACCTGGCCTTCTCAGCACTCTCAAGCTGCCCTCCACTGTCCCCGTGACTTTCTTCCTTGCTAAAGACATCATTCTGCAAGTTGCCAGGCTCGTATTTAAAGCATTGCCTACATGGACAGACACCACCAGCGCTGGCAAGATTGCAGCCCTTGCTGATGCTGACAGCCAAGCACATCTGGATTTCAATGATGTTAATATGAGCAGATACATCTTAGATCCACAGGCTGCATTAGCACACCCATCAATTATCTGTCATCATTCAAGTATCTGTAGTGTTAAGCAGTTTAATAAGTGATTCCAGTAATTAATCCCAGCCTATTAAGATGACATGTGGTCACAATGTTTTCCTCATAGCAGTGTTCGCAGACAAGATGTTGCTGCTCTGCTGACCAACACGATGAAGCTGATGAGAGGGTATGAATGTTCTCTCTTCTGCACCTCGTTGGATACAAGACAAGTAAATGGAGCTTTTGAAGTTTATTCTGTTTGCTTCTTACTAACAATGGCCTATGCAGTTCTTAAGAGCAAATTCTACATGTGGCCGATTGTGCCTGTGGTCATATCAACAACACCACTTGGCCTATGAATGTCTGATGCACTGGAGTAAGAACCACCTGGAAAAGTGTGCCTAAGAAGTCTGGGCACCTGTCTTTCAAGGGAGGAGATCCCATTTCTGGTTGGCACCTTTGGGTCTGATGTGGGGCTCGTCTGCTTTTGATGCTAGCCTGAAATGGGTAGAGACTACTTCAGAAAGTATTCTGCTTGATAGTCTGCCAAGACCTAGTCTTAGGTTACCTTAATCAATCCCATCCCCGCCCCCCAAACACACACACACACACACACACACACACACACACACACACACACACACACACACACTTTGGAAAATGTTAGTGACTGGATAGAAATGACATTTATTGAGCCCATTTCTATCCAGGCCAAAAGTTGCCATGAGGACTCCTAAGTGGCTAATAATCTCCCTCATGGGAAATATATTAGTCAAGAGCCAGGGTTTTGTACTACTTCAGGCCTGGGTTTAACCAGCTTAGTTATTTATTAGCCATATGATCCTGGACTCCAATTTTGCTTACCAGAGAACAGGGACCATGATACCTCTTCCTTTAACTATCTGTAGGTATCTGAGGGGAAAAAGTACATATGACACACTTTGTCTAATGCTTGGTCTCAATAAATGTACCATAAATTGCACTCACTGTGATGATTGCATGTTACTGCTTGCCTCTACACATCTGTGCAGTCAGAGGGCCCTGGTTCTCCAGAACTCTTCTCCAAAGATGAGTAACGTTGTTAGCAAACATTGCTAACCAACCGGAAGAGTCCACTGCCCTCCTTCTGCCCTCTTTGAACCTGCTCTCCAAAACGGCACCCATCTTCTGCCCCGGTATACATTGTCTTAATTACTGATATTCCAATTCCTTTTGACTGCGTGTAGATTCATTGTCAAAGGCATGGTCTTCTAAACACAGTACAAATCAGATGGACGTTGAACTGGAAGCTGGTCAGTTGAGATCATAGTGAGACCTACGGCTAGCTAGCAAAGAAACTTCCCTCACCAAGGCCATTTCAGTCACCATCTAGCGAGTGTCACTGAGTGATCGTCACAATTCAATGCATTCCAAAATTTACTTCTTTTTTTTTTTTTTTTTTTTTTTTTTTTTTTTTTTTTTTTTCGACAGGTTTCTCTGTGTAGCTTTGCTTTTCTGAACTCATTGTAGCCAGCTGCTCGACTCACAGAGATCCCTGCTCTGCTCCGATGCTATTAAGGCTGCCCACCCCCCCAAAATTTACTTCTAACCCTCATGATTTTACAAGTAGCTGCTCCTGTCCCTGTTTCAGAAGAGGAGGCGCTGGGTCCTCTGTGTCTTCACTGTGTGCTGACTGTGTGCTTTGGGCAGCCTTCACTTCCCTTTCAAGCTCCAGTTTCTTCAGTTGGAAATTGGGGCAGAGAACAGCTCCTGCCTTTCAGGCTTCTGATGACTATAGTAGAGATTTACCTAGAAGGCTCCAGACACAGCCACACATGTGCCAGGAACTCTGGGAACAAAGAGCCACCTCTGCAGGGGGGCAGAGCTGGATTTAAGTTCATGTTTGTCTGTCTCTTCAACCCCAGGGGGTATGCCAAGGAAGGCCCTTCTGGCACATTCCTGGAAGAGCGAGAAGCTGAGAGCTTTCTCATTTCCCTGTCCACCCTTGGGCTCTCCTCTTCTAGAGACCAACTACCATCTGCTGCCTACCTTTCCACTGCCTGTATGGGGGACAATTGCCACCAGGGAGAATCTCTCTCTTAAAAGCTACCGGCACGACTTTTATAAAAATTTGTGATAAAATAGATACAACATAAAACTTCCATTACTGGCATTTTGTAAATTCACAGTATTATCCAGCCACCTATGACACAGATTCCATGTGGTCTAGTTTTAAGGATGCTTTCATTCTCACGAGAATCCTTCTACCCACAGCGATCAGCCCCATTCTTTGCTCTCTCCCGCCCGTGGCAGCCAGGGTGGTAACCGGCTTTCTGTCTCTGGATGTGCGTACTCTGAATATTCTATATAAATGGATCTATATTATATACCATTTTATATCTGGCTTTTTTCACTCAATGCAGAGAGTGTTCCCTGCATTTCTTTTCTGTCTGTGAGTTCCAGGCAGACAAGGAGAACACATTCCTCACTGTTAACCGTCAGTGAATCTTTTTGTTCATTGACTCCCACCAACCACTGTGGCTGATCAGATTCATTATGATCAACCCAGCTACTGGTGTGGAACCTTCCTAGCAGGCATTGGGATTGGATGTGTAAGCCATCAACAACAATGGGATCTGCTTGTGATCGAAAATCTCTTCTACTTTGCCCTCTACAGATGGATCTGGCTTTTCCCAGGAGCAGTTTTCTGATCCTTCTAGAATGGAGAGATTCGAGATGGTTCATGTGAGGCTTTAGTCCTACCTCACTCATGGTAGCTGTGGGGGCCTGGGCCAGCCCACACACCACTTAATTTCATCTGGAAATTAAAAACTTAGTATACCAAACTAAGAAGGGGGCTGGGAGAAGGGAATAAATAATTCATAGGTCTAAGCTAAAACTCTACCGGCTATGATACTTTTCCTAAAAATAAACAATGGATAACAAATTAAAATCATCCAGGAATGAACAGGTGTTGAGAATTAAGGGGTATTTATACACAGAGAGTGAGTTGGTTATTGGAAGTGAAAAATCAGGTCCCTTTGATGATTCTATTTCTCCTTGAAAATGATGACACTGAAACTTTGGTTTCATTGAAATCAAACAGCAATAACAACCCAACATACCAAGAGAGGTAGGGGAGCTGAAGTGGTGGGGAATGCCAGAAGCAGACCTGATAATCTCCTGAGGTCACCTCTAGTCTTAAGAGTCTGTGAGTCTGCATCCTTCTTTAACCTCGTAGGGCTTTGTGGGAGAAGAAAGAGGAGACCCCCTCGACGGGAGACAGCGGGGCAGCTTGTCTCCTTACCCACCTTGGCTTGTGCATAGTGTGCATAGTGCGTTCTGTTTGAAAATGCATTTACAGCAATTACAGGTGGTTGAGAAAGCGTGGTGCAAGGGCAGAATTGAAATAAAAAAGAACGGACCTTGTCTAGAGCCTTCTCCAAGGCAGGTCATGCCGAGTGAAGGTTCCTTGGTGGGAGAGAAATTCCCCACAGAGCCCTGTCTCTTCACTCCAGCTGACGGTCTATCGCAGGTATGGCGCCTCTCTGGTTGTCAGTCATTTATGCCAAACCTCTGACCCATGACCTCCGTGGGTTATTAAGGGGGATAGCATGCATGTGTCAGGCTGGTGATGGCACATGTGACATCAAAACTGTCATGGAGTAAATATGGGGGAAGCCGAGCATCTGCCTCTGCCTCTGCAAAGCAGCCACCAAGTCATGCCTGGTGTTGGTGCCTGGGTAGAGGGTGTGCTGCTTGAGGGTCATATGCTGGGGGCAGGGGGTGACAGAAGTTGAAAGAGAAAGGGAGAATGAGAAAGAGAGAGGGAGGAAGAAAGAGAGGAGAGAGGAAGGAGAGATAAACACAGTGGTTCTCATCCCACTGTGGATCTTGACCCCTTTTGGGGTCAAGTGACCCTTTCAGAACAGGGGCTAAGACCGTTGGGAAACACGGGTATTTACATAATCATAACAACAGCTAATTACAGTTATGAGGTATCAATGAAAATCATTTTATGGTTGGGTGTCATCCTAATACAAAGAACTGTATTAAAGGAAGGCCGAGAAGCCCTGGATAAACACAGGAGCAAGCAGGAAGAAGTGAGGAGGAATGTCTTAATGGAATTTCTGCTATTCCTTGTTTACCTCACACATCCCAAACTCTCAATTAATACCACGTACTCCATGACATTGCTGCATAACTCCAGAAGAATTTGACCTTTGCAACACCACTTATTTGTCTCTGTTGTCTGTGGAATCATGGTAGTCAGTGGGCTGTTCACTGACAAGTACCAAAAAATATCCAAATCACACTGCTACCAGATGGGTTTCCATCTGTCTCTTGTAAGGGGACCACACATTTCTACAGGTAGGAACACACATGCATCAATCCTTTTCACCCCAAAAGCAAGACTCTGAGTTAGAAATCTATCAGCAACGTGGGCTGAGCAACACATGCAATGGTTACTAGTTGGTACCAACTGCTATGTGACGGTTTGTGCCCCCTGCATTTTCCCAGGCTGGAGAACTTGACTCCATCCTTTCTGGTTGTGTTCCAGGACCAGTGAATCCCAGAGAGTCAGAGGGCTTCCTGTTTGTGTGGTAATCTTCCCCAGCTGTGACTTATTCTAAAACTGGATCTACTTCAGATAGTAAGTCCTAATTAATGGGGCTTGAAAGCAAGAATAATAAATGGTGCTTAAGAATCCTTTAGAACAGGCCTAGAATAGGTTTTTAAAGTCACTGGGGTAGCACGCTTAGTTTGTAGACAAGTTAATTCATTTATTCAGTAAATAATGAGGTATTCAAAGCAGATGATGATTAAACATGATTACGCTGCTGGAATATTCTTTCCGTTTAACTAAAGGGAAGTGTGTTTGAAACCTCAAGTCTGACGTGTGCCTGTAAACCTTGTCGAACTTGCCGATAGAAGGCGTCAGAAAGGGGTGATCAGATCCCCGGGGTTCTGGGAAATAAAGTGCTTTTTTCTTGGCAGCTTCCAGATAGAGGTCTTTCTGGGAAGTTTTCATTTTATAAATTTTCAGGAAAGAAGGTGTAAAAAATAAGGACTTTGATTTCAGGTCTTTCCCTGGACTTGTGGTGTATAAGGCCCAGGAATGTAATATTTATCCTAGAACAATGAATAAAAGAATTGATTTTTTAAAAACATTGCGAATTTCTCAGCTAAATATTTGATTAATGGGATGTACCATTTAAATTTCTAATAGCCGTCATAATGGTTATCAGAGAATTCTGATTGACATGTGCACAAAGAAATTGACTACTCAGTTTCAATTAGGAACTGTCACTTAGCAACACTTTACAATTAAACTTATTCCTGAAAGCTCTTAAGCATCCGTGGCTGGCTTGAGGATGACTCTTCATTAGACACACTAATCCCTAAGTGGCAGAATACTGCTTGTCCCATGACACACTGGTTTGTGAGGCCGAGCGCGGAGCATCCGGATCAGCATGAGTGACATGGGGTGAAGGTTTTGCCTAGGGCTTCAGTCTGGCAAAACCGTGAGAACCAGTGCAGAGCCCTGTAGATGAATTTCTAAACAGTCTTGTTAAATAAGAAACACAGAGTCAAATATAGGGGTGAAAGCCGTAGAGATCAGAGAAATAGTGAGAGCCACTACATAACCTTAGCTCACCACGCCGCCGTAGCTTCCCAAGCGAGAGCTTCTTCCTGTCCAACCTGTGCCTTCATTGCCTTGCTGTTCTGCCTTCTCATTGGCTCTTAGCTCAGCTACCTCACTTCCTCGTCACTGCCTGTCTGTACAGACCTCCAGGTCTCTATGGTTGGTACTGGAATTAAAGGCATATGCTTGGTTGTTCCCTAGTGTGTCCTTGAACACACAGAGACTCTGCTTGCCATGTGATCAGATTAAGGGCGTGTGCTACCACTGCCTGACTTTTGTTTATAGTCTGGCTATGTCCTCTGATCTCCAGGCAAACTTTATTTATTAACATACAAATAAAATATCACCACATTTCAGCACAAGTGAAATATTACCACAGACCCCCCCCTTTTCTTTTGGTCCAAAAATATGAAGTCTTAATTGGTATGATGCAACCATATTACCTTTAATTCTTGATTCCTTGCCAATATTGTTCACCAAGAAAAATATATATGATTTCTTGAAACTCTCTGAATAATTTAGTTAATAGTTTTTATTTTTTGTTTGTTTTTACCTATTTGCCAGAAATTCATAGTTGAAGCATTTATCTATCATATATGGTTAACTTTCATGCTATCTTTATTAATTAGCCTTTCGTTCCTATCTCTAATCTCATGTAAAAAATGTGCTTAATTAAGGATTTATTTCTTGATCAGGTATATGAATTAAAAGTTAGGGGGTGTGCGCACGCTTTAATCAGCAGAGCAGGCGGATTTCTGTGATTCGAGGCACCTGAGCTACAAGTGAGCCCCAGGAAAGGCGCAAAGCTACACAGAGAAACCCTGTCTCGAAAAAACCAAAAAAAAAAAAAAAAAGTTATTTTAACGCTTAAAATTAAAAACGTGAAATCTAGGCATACATCTGATACAAGTGCAGCAAACACTTACTCTGTGTACAATCAGATAACTAACTGGCCAGAACCACACCAGTGCTCACTAGAGTGCTTTGTTAGTGTTGTTTTGGGTTTGTTTGGTTGGTTTTGTTTGGCTTTTTTCTGTGCTGTTTAGCTAAGGTGGAGTTAGATTTCTCAGAATTCTCTTCTCTGCATGATTTCTGGTCAGGTTTGGCCCCCCAAATATCTTCCTACATTTGGAGGTAGATCTGAAGCAGCAGCCAGCAAGCTCCTAGAGTCTGAGGAGGGGAGCCTGGCTTCCTCCGGGCTCTTGATTCGCTGGTCCACGTGTTGATGCACCTGACTGGTGGAGGGCTGAGCGACAGCTCCTGTGGTTTCCTGAGGCCTGGGGGAAGGTCCTGTGTGGAAGCCCACCCTGTTTACGTTGTTGGGGTTGGGGGTGAAGAGAGAAATGGAGCTCCCGTTTGTAACCCAGGCTCTCTTTTGTCTTCTCTCTTTCCTGCTTCACGCCCGGCGGTTCTCTACTACGCTCTGTTCCTGGACGAACTGTTTTCAGTCTCACCACCAGCTTCTTGTAAATGTTTTCCCCAACTCCCTCACCTTAGTGATGTAGCCCTTCCGTCAGTTATATAAATGACTGGAATCATCCTGGCACTGGTATAGACAGCTATGATCCAGGAGTCTAAACACTGAATTCCAGGGGCCCCATAGAGGAGCATAAATGAATGAAGTAATTCTGGTATAAGAAAAGTCACACAGTTCTTCCACCCTAAATTTTTACCGGTATCGTAAGAAAAGTACCTATGTGAGCATCTTGGTAAATGGAAGGGTGTGTTTCAGACAACAGGAGAGCCCTGGCTCAGATCCAGCTCTGCAGCTCCTCTGAGCAGAAGCCACAGAGTAGGTGAGTGAGTGTGTGTGTGTGTGTGTGTGTGTGTGTGTGTGTGTGTGTGTGTTTGGCCTTAATGCCAATGTGCTGACCCTTACTACACACAACTCGCATGTGTGCCTCATATGAAACCCTATTTTGAATGGGGCAGTTAGCCAAGATGCTAGAAGCATGGCAGGAACAAGATGACTTGTGAGAAAAATGAGGGAGACAAAGAGGACCAGTGTACCCCTACTGCTTTTTACAGGGTGGATGCCACAGATAGATGGGTAACCCCAGTGAAATAAGTAAAGTATTCTCTCCCAGAGAGCAGGGGAGGGAGGCAGAGAGGAAGCAGGGGGAGGAAGATCATCTAATAAGAACTAAGAACTATTACTTCCCCAGTCATTTGCATGGTAGGCAGGGGTTTCACATATGCTATTTCATTTATTCTCATTTATTATAGTATCAGCTATCTTGGATGTGAGAGAGTCAAAGATAAATCACTGCTGGTTCCTGCCTTCAAGGATCGCAGTCCATGGGGGAGACCAGTGTGCTCAACTCCAAATATAAAATAAGAATGAATGTGATTGTGCTGGCGTGTGTGTGTGTGTGTGTGTGTGTGTGTGTGTGTGTGTGTGTGTGTGTGTGTGTTTAGCCAATAGAAATAAGGGGTGGAAAGAAACATGTGAACAGAGGCACCAAGAAGAATTTGGAGAAGCCATCTTGTAGGCTTCTAGGTAGAGCAAATCTTAAGATGTTCTAAGACATTGAAAATTCATGTGTGAACTCCTGAAACCCAGGTGGAGAGCAGTCTGTGCCTGCCTCTCTGGGGAATGTGTCAGCCCATGGCTTGGCTTGAGCAGCCTGTTTGCTGGGAAGGAAAGTGGGGCACAACCACTGTTTCCTGTCAGCAACAGGGAGGCTTTCTCAACCCTGGAGGTCAAGAGCCAGAAAGGATGGCTGGACTCATTCAGAGGACGGCTACTGCTCTGAGCTTTAGTAGTGGTCTGCCAAAGGTCTGCCAGCACCCAGAGAAGCTGGTGCTGTGGACTGGGTCTGACCAGAAAGGAGAACAAACATGTTAAGAGTTTGTGATAAATGACTCAATGGCTGTATTTATGTAACCATGAGAGCCTGAATCAAATCTGTGTTTTCCTTCTTGAAGAAAATTCTTTCGTGTCTTCAAGTTCAGGTGCTTCCTCAGAATGGCGTAGTCAAGGAGCTCTACATCCCAGGCTTGGTTTTCTTCTCCAGCCTGGTGTCTATGCCCTGTCCTCAGTCTCCCTGACTGAGATGCTAATTTTTCTGGTCGTACAGCACAGTTTACAGCTGTGATGATTTCTCACACTTCTGTGTCTGCACATCTCCCTGCTTTTCCCTTACAATGCCTCCCTTTCTGTTGTTTTCTCTTCAAGCCATCTCAAGAGCGCTCCACGGCCCCTGATTCCCAGTAAGTTTTTGCTAACTCTATACTACATGTCGTTGACATATCCTTCGGGTCGTGCCTGTTTATTTACATGTCTGTTATAGCATGCACACTGTTTTGTGTGCTAACATTCATCCCTAAGCTCTGTGCTATGTGCCTGCTCCTGGGTAAGTCACTGTGCAACATACTATGGGTGTGTCAGTAAATAGAATGGAGTGGGCTTCGGGACTCAGGCAGTTTTCATCAGAAAGATGTGTGTAGGGGGAACAAGTATGGCTCAGTCAATAATGTACTTCCTTGGCATGCACAAGGACTCGACTTAAATTCCTAGCATCTATATAAAAAGCAGGGTGTGGTGGTGTGTACATGTGATTCTGGTTATGGGAAAGCAGAAACAGGAGGGTCCTGGGATTTACTGGCCAGCCAGCCTCATCCACTTGGGTAGCTTCAGACCACTGAGAGAACTGTCTTAAAGTGGGGTGGATAACTGAGGTCCTTCAACCTCCTCTCTCTTTCTTAAAAATGAAAGGGTATTGAGCTCAAGTTAATTCATAAAGCAAATTGAGCTTCAAATTTAATGTAATTTTTATGTATTAAGGAAACACGTTGCTAGATTATAATTTCAGTCTGTTCTACAGTCTTTGCTTTATAGTTGTGTGTCCCACCACGCTGTTGAACTCCTGACTAAGCAGTCTCACAGCTGATGCCTGCTGCATTCTCTCACTAGTGGTGGTTGGACTTCTGGAAGCCTTGTGATTTTGTAGGCTCTGGCTACCCTGAACTGTAGCTTGAGTTTTTCTGTCTTGCCCACAGTCAGGACAAATCTTTGTCACCTGCCAGTCCCACAGCCGCTCAGACCCAACCAAGTAAACACAGAGACTTATATTGCATACAAACTGTATGGCTGTGGCAGGCTTCTTGCTAACTGTTCTTTTATCTTAAATTAACCCATTTTTATAAATCTATACCCTGCCACGTGGCTGGTGGCTTACCGGCGTCTTCACATGCTGCTGGTCATGGCTGCGGCTGCAGTGTCTCTCTGCGTCAGCCTTCCACTTCCCAGAATTCTCCTCTCTCCTTGTCCCACCTACTTCCTGCCTGGCCACTGGCCAACCAGTGTTTTATTTATTGACAAATCAGAGCAATTTGACATACAGACTGTCCCACAGCACTGAACTTTCTGCTATGACTTGAAGAATAGCATCTCTCCAACCTTGGGTTCAGAGGCTCCACAATCTCAACCCTCCAGTGCCTTGAATGCCTTCTTTCGGGATCCGTTGTGTTAACACTGTCTCCTAGAGGGTATCTAATCTGTTTTAGATTATGTTTGATCCATAGACCTTTGAGCAGCAATTCCAAGGTAGCATTTCTCCATGGACCATCCTGAGGCCTGTTCAAGTCACTTTTCAGTTATTCTCTTGTGGCTAATTCTGCCCCAAACAGACAAGTTCCTGTGGTTCTGTCTCCTTGCCAAGCCCTGGAAAGGGTCAGTGCTGTCCTGATCTAGTAATAGGCTCCCTTTTACCTTTCACACCAATGTAGACACTCACCCAGCTCATTTTCTTTACATATTACTGGCTTAACTATAGTCTAGCCTTGTGCTTTTCAAACTGTAGGTCATGGAAATAGCTATGAAATACATTTAATTTTGTGTTGTGTAAATTTCCTGGGGGAGACATAAAAAAACTATCTATTCACCCTAGATGAGGAGACCCTGGTATATTAAAGGATTCTTGTAATTGGAGTTTTCATGTCCCAACTACCTGTTCCCAAATACCCAGCAGCTGCTTCCCAAATTACTACACAGAGGTTTATATTAATTTTAAATGCTTGGCTGCTAGCTCAGGCTTATTACTGACTAGCTCTTACACTTAAATTAACCCATAATTCTTATCTATGTTTAGCCACACGGCTTGGTACCTTTTCTCAGTACAACATTTTCATCTTGCTTCTTTCTGTGTTTGCAGGCAACTCTCTGACTTTACCCTTCCTCTTCCCAGAATTCTCCTAGTCTGGCTCTCCTGCTCAATCTCTTCCTGCCCAGCTACCAGCTAATCAGCATTTTATTAGCAAATGAGGGTGATACAAATTCACAGTGTAGAAAAGGATCATTCAACAGCAGATTCTGTCCTGGTCCAGCTTGGTGGAGTTTATTGGGATTCTTTACAGAAGCCTGAGTCAGGGGCAGCTCCACACAAGGAAATTCCCCAGTCAACATGGAGGCAGCCACCCTGCAAAGATGAACTACCCCAGGCAAATGTTTACATTCTATATAGTGTTTTTGGAATCTCATGGCGGGGGAGGGGTCTCTTAGAGATCTTGTGATGACTCCCTGAAGGTCTTGGGAGGCTCTTTTCTCCCCCCACAAGGGAGTGTTAACAGACTGGGTACTGTAAGGCCCTTATGCAAGTCATTACAGCTGCTCTGCTTTATGCCCAGAACGTCATGTCCAAACCCAAGGAGCCAAACATGCTACGACCAGCCTTAGAAAACAGGAACAGAATAAAATACAAACATCAGAACAGATCATGAGGCAAGTTTTATAAAACTTGTATGTATGCATGCTTATTATGATAGAAGATATAGTTCTTCATCAGGAGATAGAGGGCGTTCCAAATTGGGAAGGGGGAGGCCAAAGCAGGAGAGTAAGGAAGGGACAAACAACACCAAGATGGTCTGATAAAGTCTCAGGGAATCTTGTTTTTATTTACTTAAAGTCACACACAATACATATGAGGGTACGCATATAACATATTAAAGGAAGTTATGCCACCAGAGCTGACGATGTTCACAAGAACCATACACTAACAAAAACCCTCAATACCAGACACAAGAAATGACCTTTAGAATGGTTGGTCATTGTAGTTCAAGTGACTCCCCAAACAATACAGATGATGGCTGCTGTCCTCGGTTGCCTCTCCAAGGTTGAAGGTGAGTCCCTGTTGCTGGAGACCGTGCACACTGAGGACACAGGGCTTGAGCAATCATCCAACATGGTGCTGACCTGAAAGCCTCCTTCCTTCCATCTAGTTTCCACGGTGGCAGAAAAAAATATGCAAGCAGCCAATGGAGGGAAACCATGAATAGTTCCTCTCAGCTGTGACTCCTGTGAGTCACAACCATGATCACTATGACAAACTCTTCACAAAGGTGCAGTAAGTGGCACTCACATGTTGGAGGCAACCAACAGCTGTCTACACTTCAGGTTTACTGACCTGGAGGGAAACTTGCCTGGTGCTAGAAACCTAGCGGATCTCCCAAGCCTAGCGAGGTCATGGGTCTTAGAAGGGAATCTGCTACCACCACTTTGCTAGACAGTATAATTCCTAACTACATTAGAAATCTTGTCCTTATACCCACAAACAAGTAAAGCTCTCACTCCTCACCAAAGAAGCCCCTCTTGACAGCAAATAGAGACCATCACACAGCACTATAACTGCACGATGCAGAGATCAACAGATCACAGGGCCCCCAATGCCAGTGAATACACCTGCACCACAGCTCCCACATCTGTGGCTCAGGGAACTTCTCAAAAGAGGGGCCAGAAAGAGTGTAAGTCTGCTGGGAAACAGTGTCTCTTAGAAATGGCTGCATAAATAAGATATGAACAAGGACAATATCAATGGACATGCTAAGGGGGGAAAATCTCAGAGGTCTCATCCCTGGACAAGGTACTACAGGCAACAGATTACTGCCTCTCTCCGATTAGTTGTCCAATGCAAAGTGGTCAGCCCTGAAACCATACACATCAACTGACAAAAATGGTCTCAGCAGCACACACACACACACACACACACACACACACACTCACACACACCCAGAGACATACATGGACACACATACCAATAATATTTGGGGAAGAAACGGCTACCAATTTGAGAGTGGGGGATCATGGAAGGCATTGGAAGAAGAGGACTTGGGAGGAGCTGGAGGGAGGAAAGGGAAGGGGGAAAGTGATGTAAATATATTTTAATTGAAATGTATAAAATACAAATGTATAAAAATACAAAAAAAGTTTGGAAAACATGATTCTAAACTAATCCATTTACATTTTTCACCTTTTTCTCTTACACTGATGAACCTGATTCTATAGCAGATGTCTTTTAAAATATGCTTTAAAAATTATTTCATTCTGTTGTCTGCACTGACTGGTCAGTAGATGAGAGTCACCATTTTTTATCTGTGGCAGTTACCTCCAACCCAAATCTTTTGATAGGCAGTTTAAATAATGCCCCTGGCATTCTGGCAGTTTCCTCCCATCATTCTGAAAGTTCTTCTGGTTTCTTCAGAACTTGAAGACAAACCTAGGCTAAAAACCAAACCAGACCTGTCCCTTACACCACTTAATGTCTTCAAATTGCAATCAAATTATTTTACCCGATACTCAAAATTATACAGCAATGTGATTTACTAATACTTTTAAAAAATGATTCACCCACAAAGAGATTTTTTACACATGCTTTCACTCTAACTTGAACCAATTGCTCTGATGTTCCTTAATATAAATAATAATGCTAAAAGGACAAGTTCCCATAATGCAGCTTCTCATCACATTTTGATGTTATGGAAGATAGACTCGCCTCCTTGTAAAGGAGCTAACTAAACACAGGGTCCCAGAGGAGCTGAATGTCGTGCAGATTTCTGAATGAATCTCTCAGGATTTGTTTTTAATCTGAATATTTAATAGCGTGGCATTGCAGAATTTGAATTATATTACTCAATTTTAATGGTTAATCTGCTTTAAAAAATACACAAGCTTAATTGTGACATACGAAAGTCCTTATTTAGGGTAGATTTCTAATTTGAGTGCTGTCGGCCCTGCTGCGTGAAGAGTCTCCTGGGTGCTGATTTTTTAGAGTGTGTGTGCGCCTTTACATCTCGTCCTGAAACAATTTCTCTTCTCTGCGTCGGCCCCCAGCCTCCACACAAGCCAGGAGCAGACAATAGATCCAGCCTAATGGAGTTGTGTACTCGCCATCTGTAAGAGCAGCTGCTAGCCCGCATCTGCACAATATGCTGGGACCGAGAGCTCCGCTAATCTGCATAATAAGTAGGAGGCTCATTCCACTCCAGCTAATAATCGTGAGCAATGGGTGCACTTCATTCCCTCACTGCCGAGCCCAGCCAAGCTGCTTCTCTGCGTTGGAAAGACAGGGGTCAAGTGAGCCAGGATGGCCTGGAGCTGAGGACCGCTCGTTTACAGCTTCAGGTTGCATTGGTCTGGTGGGACCAGGGTTTGTGCTGTCTCGTGGTTCACACCGTTAGGAAATTCAAAATCCAGGGAAATAGAACGAGAAAGCACATGAGTATCAAGACTGCTAGTCAGACGTGCTTCCGGAACAATTAGAGTATTTGAACAATTTGCATTTAAAAAAATGCTCCCTTGTGGGTAAAAGAGGACAAACAAGTTTGTGGATTAATTGTGAACTACTTTGAGTCATTGGATTTCTTTTAAAATGGCTGTTGCTGCACTGAAGTCTGACTTTGAAGCTGTACTTGTGAATTAGTGAAACAAATTTCTGTTAATTTTCACTTATGACGCTGGGATGAAACGGTGCTATCTCAAAGGCATTAGTACTGAGAGTAAAAAAGAGGATGATTGTTGAAACAATAGATTTCTAGGATGGGCTAAATCAGTTTCTTATTAAAGGTTTTGCCAAAATTGCTTAATTACTCTAGAAAAATCCTGTGCTTATGAATATAATTTGATTCCACAGAGTTGATCTAAAGGTTAACACATTTGCTCTTGTAGGTGACCTGGGTCAAGGACAATATTTTCTTTTTCTTTTATGCCACATCTTTATTCTTGTTCTTCATGAACACGCCGCACATTCACAGGAATGGCGTAAAAAAGGAGGCTGATTGACATCCACATTTTGTGGTCATCGCATCCACGTAACTGATTAAAAATTCTCCTATTCTGATGTTCCCCTTTGCTGAACAGCTACATGAAACAAGTATCTTCTTACTCTGCCTATTGGAGAGGTCTATGGACACTGTGTTATGGTTTGACTTTCTCCATCAAAACTTAATCCCCATTGCTTAGACAAAGCCTTACACCTAGGCGGTTGGTTGGAAGATATCCATAAACCTGGGCATCTACTTTTCCAGGTAATATGTACAATGGGAAACACTGCTCAGAGAGCCAAGGGACAATATTTTAAATCAAACTGTAACTTGTGGTTATTTACAGAGCATGGTTATAAGAAGTAGCGAGACCATTATCTAATCTTTCACAGGAAAAATATTTGCATAATTTGCTAGTCATCAGTGAGGTACAGGGAAAAGAGCATTAATTTACAGAGATGGAATTCTAGGGCAGCAAAAGAATTGTTGCCACTAGCAAACAAAGCGACTTCCTTAGCATTCACCTCCAGCTTTTAATCAACACTATTTAGTTAAATAAGATAGTGTCTTCCAGGGTGATTTGGAAGAAAACTTTTACCGAGTAATTCCCTTTAGATATAAGCAACGTTGCTGTGTTAGTCAGAGGCCATTAGAGAGCTTGGTGAGGTGTCTGCTCAGCTCAGCCAGTGTGCTGGCTCCCACCTGTCCTACTGACTGACCCTCACAGCACTGAGAGCGAAGAAAAGTGTCCCAAGGGAGCTGGGACATTCCTCCTTGGGTTCCTAACTTTGGAGTCCATGTCTTTCTCTGTCTTCCTGTTGAAATAGAAATGACAGGTTGTTTCAGAATGCCTTTACAAGTCTGCTAGTTTGTCTTTGAGGCAAGGACTCATGTAACTCAGGCTGGCCTTGAATTCGCTATGCAACCAAGAATGGCCTTGAATCTCTGCTTCTCTTGCTTGCACCTCCTAAGTGCTGGAATCAGAGGCATGCACCGCCTCACCTAATTTGGTAGTGCTGGGAATGGAACCCAGGGCCTTTAAGGCAGGCGCTATACCAAAACACAGCACGTCTTCAGCCCTCGTTTGAAACTGTTGAAAGCCATTGAAAACCATACACACAAAAAGAAAATTATAGTTTGAGGTAGCTCTAAACATAGAGTTCCCTCATTAAAAAAAAAAGGTTTAGATTTCTTGTGGAAAGTAGGGAATAAAAAGACAATAGCAGGAAATAGTAATAACTTAAACTTGAAGAGCCATTGGGAGGAAAGCATTGCTGAAGTGAATTTTTATTTAGGTTCTATTAATCCATTAGTGTTTATGCAATGCATGTCACTCTCTGTGACTATTTGGGTCATTTATTTAGTTGCTAAGTGACTGTTTATTTCTACACACTTACATGGGACTCTCAAGAGAGTAGGAGATATTCCTTTTGTATTCCCAGCATCTGTGGCAAAGCAAGTCCTGCATAAACATTATGTTGAGTATCTGGTAAAAACTGTTTCAGGCCTCCCACCTCCCATGGAACTTTTCCAGGATGTTCTAGGAGCAGCTTGGAAGCCTGAGTCCTACACTCAGGCTGTCTTCATGCCAGAATGTCCTGAGTTGAACTTGAACAAGAGCAAACCCCGACAGACTACCCCAGCAAACACATTTCCTGAGAAGACTTAAGTAGGACTCCTTTTTCAGAAAAGAAAGCCACAAAGTTTGCGAGATGGTTCAATGAGGAGGAGGCTTGCTCTGCAAGCCTGAGTTTGGGTCCAAGTATCCATAGAAAAGCCAGATGTGACCCCACACTTCCGTAACTCCAGTGCTGTCAGGGGCAGAGACAGGAGGATCCCTGAGGCTTCCTGGAACACCAGCCTAGCTCTCAGTTCAGTGAGAGACCCTGCCTTGCAGGAATAAGGCAAAAAGTGACAGAGCAGGTTGTCTGCCATCCTCCCCAATCATTTGGTTTTTGGGGTGGTGGTTCTAGGATTTTAGGTTTCTGCATTCAGCCATCACAGCCCATCCGCAGGTCCTTCCTGCGGGTCCCCCTCCACCTGTTTCCCCCTCACAGCCCATCCGCAGGTCCTTCCTGCGGGTCCCCCTCCACCTTTCCCCCTCACAGTCCATCTGCAGGTCCTTCCTGCGGGTCCTCCTCCACATGTTTCCCCACCATTACTTCCTGCGCTCCACTCACCTATTCTTTGTGCTTTTGCTGTTACAGACTTTGATGCTGTACATATTCAAAATGCCACACTACATTGCCTGCTTGTGAACAGTCAATGATCTTTCACAGAGATCAAAAATAAACAAAATACATTCTATGTATTTTCATATATTTGTTGCCTTTTTTTAAAAATTAAATTTATATTTTGATCAAAGTTTCCCATCCCTCCTCTCCTCACATACCCTCCCCCACTCCTCTGACCCCCCATTCTGACTCCTCCTCTGTTTCTATTCAGAAAGGGGCAGGCCTCCCACAGGTATCGACAAAGCATGGCATATCAAGTTGTGGTAAGAATAAAACCTCCCTATGTATTAAAGCTGGGTAAGGCAACCCAGTATGAGCAATGAGGTCCCAAAAGCCAACCAAAGCGTTAGGGACAGGCCCTACTTCCACTGTTGGGGTCCCACAAGTAGACTAAGCTACATAACTGCCACGTATATGTAGAGGGTCTAGGTCTATTTGTTGCCTTTTCAAATCTAAATTTCCATCTTGCATCGTTTTTGAAAATATTCCACATTAAAGGAACTTCTGTGGATCTTAAAGACCTGCTGGTAAGAAATTCTACAAACTTGGTTTGTCTGAGAAGGTCTTTATATTTTACCTTAATACTTGAAGATGTCCTTGATAGTTCTTGTTGTGGATATCACTCTATGTAAATAAAACACTGATGGCCAATGACCAGCAGGAGGTAGGTGGACAAGAGAGGAGAATTCTGGAAGCGGAAGGCTGAGAGAGAGACTGCAGCCACCGCCAGGACAAGCAACATGTAGAGACTCTGGTAAGCCACCAGCCACGTGGCAAGGTATAGATTTATAAAAATGGGTTAATTTAAGATAAAAGAACAGTTAGCAAGAAGCCTGCCACGGCCATACATTTATAAGTGATATAAGCGTCTGATGATTATTTTATAAGTGGATTGTGGGACTGCGGGGCTTGGGGAACCTGGAGAGAAGCCCTTCAGCTACAAGTTCTAGAAATGTAGGTTGCAGCTCTCTTTTCTCATCCCTTTGAAGACCAAAGTTCTGGCCTATGTGGTTTCTGTCAAGAAGTATTATGATCTTCCTTTGTTCCTCCTTGTGAACTGCTTCTTTTTGCTCAGGCTGACTTTACAACTTTTATTTTCACATAGATTTGCTATAAAGTTATTATAAAGTGTCACACCCTACCATATGGGTGTGAGGAACTATTGTGAAACGCCTTTTTGTATGAATCCCTTCTCGTGTGAAGATGAGGAGAGGGGAAATAAATATTACAGAGGTGGGGGCTGTGCAAGGTGAAGGGAAATTCACCCCCATTGTCATCAGAATATGAACTCACGGTGGAACGGGCGCTGTATATATGGGAGCATGATGGTTCAGAGGAGGAGAATGACCTTTCACAGATCATGCATCTAGTAATTGGTAGCCAGGTGTGTGAATCTGGAAGCCTCGACTGCCTTCTCATCCTTGGGATTAGCCTGCTAGACTAAACAGTAGGTGCATGTTTAAGTTTATGAGGAGCTGCCTGTTTTCCAGAGTAGTCCCACTGTTTGCCTCTCTGCCAGCAGCAGACGGGAGCCCCGGTAGCTGGGCCTTCACCAGCACTCTGTATTGATTGTATGGTCTTACTCTCAGCCATTTTAGTAGATGTGCAGAGGTTTCTCAACGTGGCTTTCATTTGCATGCCAGGGGCTGACCATGTTGACCTGCACTTACTTACGCTTTCTTTGGGAAAGTGACGCTCTAGCCTTTCGCCCACTTTCAACTGTTTTATTTCCACATTGTTAAGTTTTGGAGTCTTTTACATACTTTGGGGACAAGTCTGTGGTGGTTTGGATGAGAAGGGTACCCAAAAGCTCACGTGTCTGAACACTTGGTTCCTGGTTGGTGCAGTCATTGGGGAAGACTATGGGGCCTTTAAGAGGCAGAGCTTTGCTAGAGGAAGTACATCACGCAGCACAGGCGTTTAGGTTTTTATAGTCTGTTCTCACTTCTTGCCCTCTCTCTCTGCTTCCTGCCTGTGAATCAATTATGATCACTCGGCTTCCTGGTTGCCTGGCCAACCTCATGTTCCAGTGGTAAGGCCTTCCCCACTGTGATGAGCTCTACCTTTCTGGAACTGTAGGAACTGTAAGACAAAATAAACCCATTCTTCCCCAAGCTGCCTTTTGGCAGAGTATTCTGTCATAGCAACATAAAAATAACTAATACAAAGTCCTTTGCCGAGCTTGTGATTTACCTTTTAATTTTCAACCAGCAAAGGTTTTTAAATCTTGAAGTCTATTTTTTTTTTCTTTTATGGGTCTTGTTTTATTTGACATGTCTAAGGCTTCCTTAGCTACCCCACCATAAAAATTTTATAGTGTTTTGTAGTTTTCCATTTTACCTTTAGGTCTATGATACAGTTGGAGTTAATGACTGTACAAGGTGTGAGATCCAGCTCGAGGTTCACTTCTTTGCATATGAATGACTATACATTATAGCATTATTTGCTGAACTCTGTATTTATTGATCAGTGCACAAAGGCATGTATATTTTGAGAACAATGATCATACTTAAAAACCAGCACTTTTGACCTTTCAGACAACATCATTCTGCTGGTCAATAAGTCAGTCTAACAACCTATCAGTTGAGCATCCGACATTTAGTCACTCAGCAAGCACGTGCTAGGTTTGCCTTATGGCTGACATCAGACAAAATGTCAGGGCTTCAAAAGTGCCTGCAATGTGGTTGATTTAGCTCCAGGATTTCATAGTCTGTACAAGCAAATGAAATGGGCCAAACTCCCTGTATCTATTGTAGACAAAAAAAGAATTCCCTTTATGATGACTTTGGGGTTTCTTTATTTCATTCTTTGTTTAATATCTAATCATTACTTGTATGCGTGCCTAACTCGGTTTTCCTTCTTGGCCCTGAAGTCACTGATGTACTCACTTGCTCCAAAATGCTTCAAGGAGTACAGTGTGTGAGAGAGACTGACTGTGAACGCTGTTCGTGGAAATAAATACGCTTATTATCCGTGTAACTTGGCAAAATCCAAACTTGGACTTTCATACAGTGGACTTTCTTAACAGAAGGCAGATCAACTCCACAACCACCCCTCAACTCCAAGTAGGAGCGAGACTAGGAATTCGTGTCTCCTAAATGTGCTGTGGGTAAAGGCAAGGCTGTACCCTCAGGTTCTTTTTAAAAAATATATTCATAGATTTATAGGTTTATTTAGTAGTGGGTGTGGGCAGGTTGGTGTGAGGACACACATGTGGAGATCAGAAGACAACTTGTGGGAATTGGTTCTTCTCTCTTTCCACCATGTGAGTTCTGGGGATTGAATTCAGACCATCTTGGGGGCAAATGCCTTTACCTGATAAGCTATCTCACTGGCCCTCTGGTTATTTTTAATAAACTTGTGATTAGGATAATACTGGAAAACAGAGAGTAGACTCATCATTTAAAGATTAAGTAAGTAGTTGTTTTTGAGAGGATGGCCACAGCATTTGAGATCTAGATTCCCATCATGAAGCACTACGTCCCTCCTCTTTTAACCAGAAAGACTTCTACCTCCATTTTCATTGGCACTTCTGAGTTTTCAGGTGGATGTCGGGGTGGTGTGGGCACTGTAGTATGGATAACATCTATGCCAGTCAGCTGGCTCTGCCACGCCTGACTTTAGTACTTTCCCTACAATGTTTATTTTGTGGATTAATGAAAAACCAGGAGAGGTTGGCTTATACCATATAGTAATAAAATGGTAAGAAAAAGAAAGATACAATGAATGGTAATGGTAGTTGGCATTTATTGCCAACTTGCTGTGTGCCAGGCACTTTTCTGCTCTCTTTGTATAGATAAGCACACTTAATTCCTGAAACAGTCTTGTGAAATGGAGATCTCTGATATCCATCTGTTACAAATTCAAGATGTGAAAGACATAGCTTGAGATAGCCCTAATATTCCCAATTTCTTGCTAATCATGTCTTGTGTAATATCTCTCCTGGATTGTAGGCTGGCTCAGTGACATGCTCACAATCAATGGAACACAGCAACAGTGGTGGCATGGCATGTCTGTGACTGTGCTATGTAAGAGTGTGGCTTCTGTCTTGGGGTCAGATTCTTTCCCTTGTCAGCTTATGAAACAAATGACTGTGCTGTGAAGGTCTCTGTGTTAACAATTATAACTATTCTTTCCATAAAGCAGACATTTTATGTACCTTAAACCATGGCCACCCTCAAAATGATTCTCAGCAAGACCTCTTCAATCACAGACCTGTGACACAGGCTTAAAACCATCGCTTAGAAACCAAGTCAGCATAACAGCCTTGGAAGAAAGCCTTCCTCTTTTTATTCTTCAGGTGACACCTTAGGTGCAGCTGGACCCTTGACCGAGTCTTGTGAGAAGTACCGAGCAGAGGACCCAGCTGAGGAAGACTGGATTCCTTGTCCACAGAAACTATGAGACCAAAAGTGGGTATGGTTCCAGGTTGCCAAATCTGTAGTGATTTTTTTTTTTTTTTTTACACAGTATGGTGGTTTGATGTGAATGGCCCCCATAGGCTCAGTTGTTGGAAAGGAGGTGTGACTTTGTTAGAGGGGGTGTGTCATTGGGGTGGCCTTTGAGGTTTCAAAAGACTAGACCTATCCCCAGTTTCCTAGTTGCCTTCTAATTTTGGATCAAAATGCGAGCTTTCAGCTGTTCCTGTCACAATGCCTTTGCCATTATGGACATCAGCCCTCTGAAACCATAGCCCAATTAAACTCCTTTCTAAATTGTCTTTGTCATAGCAGTTTGTTACAGTAATTAAAAAGTAACTAATAACTGGGCAGTGGTGGTGCACACCTTTAATCCCAGCACTCGGGAGACAGAGGCAGGTGGATCTGGATCTCTGAGTTTGAGGCCAGCCTGGTCTATAGAGAGAGATCCAGGACAGCCAGGGGTACACAGAAGAACTCTGTTCTGAGAAAAAAAAATGAAAGAAAAAAAAGTTGCTAATATACATAGAAATAGATAATTAGCTATGAGAGATGAAAGATGATATAATTTGCTCAGAATCATGTCACCCTGGCTGTAGGCCACGGTTTCTTTGTTCGTGACCATCTTAGGCAGTATCCCCAAAGTCTTTGCCACATGAAACTGCATTTCTCATTTAGAACACAAGAAGGTGATCCCCTCCCTCTCCTCTGCCCTGCTGTTTTGAAGTAGGGTTTTCCTCTGTAACCTAGGTTGGTCTTGAACTCTGTGCTGCTCCCTCAGCACATTCCCAGAGTGTGCTCTACCTCACCTAGCCTGAACATTTTTACCCTAACGTTTCTTAAACAGTTCTTAGAGGGAGAAATTATGCTTTTTAAAGTCTGGAGAGTCAGAAGGAAAGCGATCCCAGGAGCTTGGAGTGTGTGGGTGGTGTTTCCTGTCTGTTTTTATTGGAGGTGGGCATGGCACTGGCCTGTTTTCATTACACAGTGATTCTGAAGGAGACAGGCCCAAAGAGGAGTTAATGTTCAAGGCCCTAGCTGGAGACCACTGTTAGCATCCGGATCCCTGCCCGTGCAAAGGAAAGATGAATACGGTGGGTGAATTTTTTCTCAGTGGTCCCTGATAAAAAGTGGCTTGATTTTCTTTCTAGTAGAAAAATATGCCTCAAAAAAAAAAAAAAAGAACTTTAAGAGAAATATACCTTTTAAAAGAATTTAGAGATTTCAAGCCTTTTAAATTTTTTGGTTAAAAATTCAAATCAGTGTAATAATGGTGGCTCATTCCTGTAATCCTAGGACTCTAGAGGCTGAGGCAGGAGGATCATGAGTTTGAGGTCAGCCTCAGCTGCATAGCGAGTTTTGAAACTAACTTGTGCTACACAGCCAAGACTTTGTCTGAAAAAACAAAAACAATAATCAGCAATACATTAGCCCCTTCCATGGTGTCTCTTCTCCTTCCTTCCCTCTCCATGGCTGATAATATTTGATTAACACTGTGTGCTTAGGAAGCTGTTAGGGCATTGAATGCCTCTGCCCTCACCACTACCTAAATTGTTAATTGCTTATAAAATACATACATAACCTTATTCCTTCTCATTAAAAAACTCTAGGTCAGAGGCTGAGGAGATAGCTCATTTGGTAAGTGTCAGCCACGAAAAGTTTGAGTACCTGAGATCAACCCCCAGCATTCCCATAAAAAATAGTCATGTTAGCGGCCACTTGTAACCCTAGTGCCTAGCGCCGGAGTAGCAGGGACAGGTGGACCTTTGGGTCTTGTTGACCAGCCAGCTTAATGAACTTGGAAGACCTCACTTCCCAGGGAGAGCCTGTCTCAAAAAAACAAAGCAGATGGTGTGTGAGGATCAACAGCTGAAGCTGACTCCTGGTATACACATGCATGTGCACATACACACACACACACACATTCACTTGCTCTCACATGAACATGCACTCTCTAATGTTTTTTGTCTCCTTACAGATTGAATTTGACTGTCAGGCGGGCTTCGCCTCTGGAGCAGTGGAAATACTCAGAACTGTCTGGCTCAAAGGCTGGATAAAATATAACGTCAGCCTTCCACAGAGAGCTCAACAGAGCTTCTCTAGTCACAGAGCACTCAGATTTGATGTTGCTTTGGCCTTCTGGGACCCCAAAGCCTTCCTCAGGCTGCTCAGTTTCTTGCATCAACTGACACAGGCTTGTGTCCTGAGCAGATAGACAGCCTCAGACATACTACAGTTCCCTGAACACAGTGTAGATGGCAGTGAGCACTGCATGATACCCCTGAGGGATCTGGGGGTACTTTGAAGGTGATTTTCCAGGGGATATGGCAGATTCATTTAGTTCGGTACTCTCATTAAAACCACACCTTGGACTCTTTCAATACTGGAGGAGTATATCCAAACAAACTTTGGATTCTAACCTGAAAAGCGTAACTTAAGCAACCCACCAGTCTTTACTCCCATATGCTGTGAAGTATCCGTGATATTTGTATAGTGGGCAAGGAGTGCAAGTCCAGGCTCTACAGAGAGTTTTCAGGCAAGTCTGCCTTTGAACTGTGACAAGGTTCATCCCTGGACTAAGCCTCTGAGCACACTCACGCTTACAGCTTTGGATGGGTCCCATCTACAGCTCATAGTGTCTTCCCGGCCTCTTAAGACATTTAGTTTCTAAGTTTAAAATTTCAAGATGACTTAGTTCCATTTATTCCTGGCATGACTTGAAGAAAGACAACACACAAAGGCTTTGAGAATGCTTTTAGAAGGCATTCTGGATGACAGTGTGTCCGGACCAAGATGGGACTGAGCTGTGTGTTAATGAATCAGAAATGCACAGACAACATTTTTCTTAACAGTTAACCCTGCTTTTAATATGGGACAAGACTAGATTGAGCCAGATTTAAATTTTTTTCAAAACTCATGAGGCTGCACTGTTGGGTCTCAAGCCCAACTTGTTGAACTCCAAATCCAGTTTGCTCTGTCTGTTGCTTTTGAATAGCATTCTATGTATAGCATACCTAAGAATAGAGTCCTGTGTTCAGGAGCCATGTGACCCTGCACCCCTCCCCACACCCTGTACGAACTCACTCAGTGGCTGGGGAGAAAGCTATGAGCTGGTTCTCCTTCTACCAATGTTACAGAGTACACTGGCTACTTTGTCAACTTGGCACAAACCTAGACATATTGGAAAGAGAGATTCTCAACTGAAGAGTTGTCTCCATCATATTGGACTGTAGGCAAGTATGTGAAGGCATTTTATTAATTGCAGATTGATGGGGGAGAGCCCAGTCCACTGTGGGTGGTGCCACCCCTAGGCAGGTGAGCTTGGGATATAAGATAGATAAGCAGGCTGAGCAAACCATGAGTGGGCAAGTCAGTAAGCAGCACTCCTTCATAGTTCTTCTTCAGTTCCTGCCTCCTGATTCCTGGCTTAAGTTCATCTTCCTTCAGTGATGGACTGTTACCTGTAAGTGTGAGATGAAATAAATCCTTTATCCCCCAAGTTGCTTTTGGTCATTGGTGTTTATCACAGCAATAGAAACCTAATTATGACAGAGTGTGTGTATCAGTTGCTTACTCATTGCTGTGATAGAATACCTTGACAAAGGCAACTTAAAGGAGCAGGGTTTATTTCAGCCCACGGATCAAGGCAATAGTCCATCCTAATAGTAAAGTCATAACAACAGGAGGTCAAGGTGGCTGGTCACTCACATTACATCCATGGTCAGAAATGGAGATGGATGGATGCCAAGGCATTTTTCTCCTTTTGATTCAGTTTGGGATCCCGCAGCTCAATGAGTGGTACCACCCACATTTAGGGTGCACCTGCTCACTTCAGTTAACCTAATCTGGATAGTATCTCATAGGCAAGTCCAAAGGCTTTTCTATGGGGTGATTGTAGATCCTGTCAAGTTAACATCAAATATTAACCATTACAGTTAGTGTGGCTCCTCTTTTTTCTATTAACTGGGTAACTTTAGGTAAGAGGGATGACTTTGGATAAGAGTGGGTAATTATTTTTTCATTGTTGTTCTGTGAAATGGGGATAATAATCACACAGAAACCATTTTCTGGAATTACTCTGAGAATTAATTAAAATTGAATAAGTAAAAGCACTTAGCCCAATTTCTGGCACAAAGTATGTTTACAGTTGAATATTAGGTATATTGTTGCTGACTTAGACATCTCTACAACGTCTATATGTACAATAGGTATTGTAATCCCGACAGTGGGCCTGAAAAATTATGCTGTGATCATCAAACTGTCTTGGAAGTAGGTTGAAAATCCTGGCCAGCAGGATTATCACACAATGGGTGGTGCCACTGGCATCAGAAGCCATGGATAGATGGCTTTTAGAGAGGATTCAAACATTGGCACTGCCAACCTGCCCCAGCCTGCTTTAGAACATTGTGGAATGACCTCAGCGCTGGGAAGCTGAGGCCGAGCTGATGACTCTGGCCTTCAGCTCAGCTTGCACAGAAAGCCCATGACCAGGCATCAGCCCATGTCAGCTCTCTCCAGTGAGCCTCTTTTTACCCAGTCTGCACAGATGGGTGATTCTTTTGTGAGCCAGTAATGACTCATAAACTCCATTCAACGAAGGCAGCCATGAGAGCCCTCCACTCCCTTAGCTGTCCTCAGGCGGGGTGATCTATGAGGCTTCAAAACAGAGCATCTTACCATTGGGGACTTTACAAAGCCAAAAATACCAGAGAGGAGAAAAAGCGTTGATTCAGGAAAGCTTCAGAGACAGAACAGTAGCCATTGTCGCCCCTCAGCACCATTCCCCGTTTTTCTACCAGTTCTGTCCTTCCGCCTTGGAACTAGCTGCCTGTTCTTCCGATAGCCCTGGGTGCTAATAGCCTCCATGCCTACACCACCCCTTCCCCTGGCAGTCCCTGGGCATGGCACAGTTGGAAAAAGTTCAGACCGTGCTTTTCTGATGAAGGTGCATGTTTCTAGCCACTCTGTCTGTGTGTGTGTACACCCTCCACGCATGTGTGCACACAACTATTGATGCATCCAAGGGCAGGAACATTGCTTTAGATGCTGGTGTCATAAGGATCCAGTGGATTCTAGAGTCTTTGTCTGCATGCGTACTTTTTTGCATTCAAACTCTCTTCTTATGTTAATCTAAAAGTGTGTGTGTGTGTGTGTGTGTGTGTGTGTGTGTGTGTGTGTGTGTCTTAGTCAGGCATGATGAAGCACCATGACGAAAAAAGGAAGTTGGGGAGCAAAGGGTTTATTTGGCTAACCCTTCCATATCCCTGTTCATCAACAAAGGAAGTCAGAACAGGAACCCAAACAGTGCAGGAGCCTGGAGGCTGGAGCTGATGCAGAGGCCATAGAGGGGTGATGCTTACTGGTTTACTGTTTACTTCCATATCATTCTCAGCCTGCTTTCTTATAGAACCCAGGACCACCAGCCCAGGGATAGCCCCATCTACCATTGACTGGGCCCTCCCCCATTGATCACCAAATAGGAAAATACCCTCCAGCCAGATGTTATGGAGGAATGTTCTCATTTGAGGTTCCCTCCTCTAGATAACACTAGCTTGTGTCAAGTTGACATACAACTCTCCAGCACAGTATGTTAGGGGTTCTCTTGCCGTGATAAAACACCGTGGCCAAAACACAATTTGGGAAATTGCTTTGTTTGGTGTATTTGACTTACATTTCCACATCACAGTCCAGCATCAGAGGAAGTCAGAGCAGGACCTCAAAGCCAGAACCTGGAGGCAAGAATGGAGCAGAAGCCATGGAGGAGTGCTGTTTACTGGCTTGCTCCCTATGGTTTGCTTACCCTGCTGTCTTATATACCTCAAGACCACCTGCCCAGTGGTGGTGACGACTCACAGTGGTTTGGGCCCCAAAATGCCCTGCCAACTTGCCTATAGGCAATTTGGATGGAGGGGTTTTTTTTCAATTGAGGTTCCCTCTTCCCAGATAAATTTACCTCATATCAAGTTAACCAAAAGAAAAAGAAAAACAAAACAAAACAAAACAAACAAAGAAAAAAAACAACCCAACCAGGACAATATGTATCTGTATGTATGTTTAAGAATCATAGCACTACTTTGTACACATGCTTTCAAAAATTCTACCCATTTTAGTAGCATGTTCAAAGTCTTCCCAGCAGAACTTTCCTTCAGCTGTTGAGTTCTGGGTCCACTTTATCACAGATTGCTCTGATTTAGGAATGAATATAGAGAAGTATCATGACATGCCCTTCGTGTCTCCATCATGGAGAACAATGAAGGATCCCTACCTGATCAAGCAAATGTCTCCTTGCTCTCTCCAGGATCCTCTGTAGTATTCATTCATAAATAAATTTTTATTTACCTAAATGACATGTGGTCACTTTGTAGAGGCACTGTCACACCAATGACACAATGATGATTGTTCCCTCCCATCCAGCACTTTTTACAGTGTTCACATGTTTCATGTACTTCAGAACTTCACTGTGGAGTAGCCTTGTCTCCCAGGCTTAACTCAACCAGAAGAGGCCATATATTTATTATTCTGAAGAAAGATAATTCTAGGCACAGAGTAGGTGTCCAAGAAAACATCTTTACTTGTGTATGTCTTATGAGTTCCGAATGAATGGAGCCAAACACAGTAGCAGAAGTAGGCATTGTAGTTAACATAATAAATGATAAGACTTGAATCCAGTGCCATATTATAAGCACGTGCTACTTACCATACATTGAAAGCAGTATTGTTAAGACGGCATGGGTGCTTAGAATGGAAAGGCCCAGGTTTTTTAGTAGTAACTCATTGGTTGATGTTGCTCAACGTAAGCACAGCTTAAGTTACAATCTTTAAGAACTAATGTTCGACTCAGAACTTCCTCCAGTTCTCCCCTTAGAACAGGAAGTAGGGATACAAAATCAAAGGGGGAGCTTCCTTAAGTGGAGGGGGACAAGCTGTCTGAGTGGTTTCCCATATGCTGTCAAAGAGCTATGTGTGGAATTTTCTGAGTCCATGAAGGACAGGTTCCTATCACAGGTTTCCCTGCATTCCTCATTCAAACCCCCCACAGTAACTAATACAAGAAGTTTGCCTGGATCATCTGTAGGTCTAACTTCATCACAGATTGTGAATGGAAGAGGAAGAAGAGAAGGTCAGAGCAAAGAGATGTGAGTAGGACTCACTGTTGTTGGCTCTGAAGCTGGAAGAATGGAGCCATGGGGCAGGGAGCAAGGGGACTTGACAAGGTCGAAAAGGAATTTCCCTAGAACATTCAGGAAGGAGAACAGCTTTGTCCATACATTCATGTTAGTGACCTAGCTAGTGACCTAGCTTCTAAGTTAGTTCATGTGAGAAAATAAATTATTGTTGTTTCATGCTACTATGTTCAGAGCTTGCTAGAAATACAAGAAAATTAATAATAGAAAGCTAATACTGTGTTATCAATAAGTATCCATTAGATATATCATGTGTTCAGGGCTGTAGTGAATGTTCTGAGGGGAAAAACGAGGGAGATAGAAACAAAGCATACTGATACATACACACACACACGCACACACACACACACACACATATAGAATGTTCTAGAGAGTAATTAATGAGTGTATTAAATTTTTATTTATTTGTTTAAGTGTGTGTGTGTGTGTGTGTGTGTGTGTGTATATGCGTGTGTGTGCAGGTGACCATGGAGGCTAAAAGAGGGCATCAGGTCTTTGGAAACTTGAGCTACAGGAAGTTGTGAGCCACCCAGCATGGATTTTGAGAACCGAACTGAGGAAAAGCAACAAGCACTCTTAACCGCCAGGCCATTGCCCCAGTCCCAAGAGTGCTAATTAGGTGCTAAGTGTACTGGACAGAAAAACTTGAGAAAACGGATTGAAGGAGAGTGTATAAAAGCAAGGAACAATAGGAACAAGCAACAACAGTAGGAGAATGATGAGTTATGGGGGAATTTGGTTCTAATTGATGATTATCGCAGCCTCCCAAGGAATTTTTAATCAATGGATGTGGTTGTCACGTAATAGTTTCCAACACAGCAAACTGAATAAGCATTGGAGTTTCTCTAGGCACAAATTTAAGTTAGTTTCTCTCCTTTGGTCTCTTTGGATGATCTCATTCATATAACAAATGCATGCTATAGTGTCTTGAAAAGGTAACTCCCCAAAACATATGTCTACATTCCAGTCTTCAGGACCTATGAATGTGACCTTGTTTGGCAGAAGAGTGTTTGCAGATGTTCTAACTAGAACATGAGGCCATTCTGGATTGTATGAGTGGATCCTGAAAATAATGGCAAGGGTCTTATAAGAGACAAGTGAAAGGGAGAGACACACAGAGAAAGAGGACACAGGCAGATTGGAGGGGGTTGGTTATGAACCCGCAATGTCTAGGATCACAGGATGCCAAGAGAAGGCAGACATATAGGGAGGCAGTCTTTTCAGAGTCTTTGGGAAGGGATGACTCCAAAACACTCTTGATTTTGAACTTCAAGCCTAAGGAAGTGTGAGAGAATAATGTTTTGTTGTTTAAGCTGCCATGCTTGTGTTGGCTTGTTATGGCAACACCAGAAAACACCAAAATATACATGGCTTCAGTGCCCAGCTCCACATGTGTCTCTGTTATGTCTCTAGCTCTGAGAGCTCTGGAGCTTCAGGCCATTTTACCAAGATGCCCACCTGACGTCCCTAGATGTTTTGGAGCTATTTGCAACCTACCATATCTCAGACTCTTCTCTGTCCCCAACCCTGGTCCTTTTTTCAGTCTGGCCTAGGATACAAAATGACACCTCTAGTCATTCAGTTACACAAAAGACGCTTAGGAACGATGCCCGACACACATCTCTGTCTGCATCTTAAATATCAGATCATGGAATTTTATTGATTTTTACCTTTGTCTATGTCTCTAATCTGTCTGTCTTCCCTGAAGCTCCACCATCACCGCCTGTGACCCCCCCATCTCCCTGCCTTTTGCCTGGAATTTTACAGCTCCCTTTTAATGTATGTCTTCACAGAGATGACTCCTGGTGGTCTCCAATCTTCTACCTGAAAGCTACTGAAGACTTTTCAAACTGCAACCTTGCTTGTGTTAATTTCTACTCAGAACCCTTCAGTGACTCCCATGGCTCAGAAGAACAGCACAAACTCCTTGGATATAAACTGAGAAGGACTGTAAGGCCCAAGCTTAACTTGCACCAGGCTCCTCTTATAGTCATCCATGTGGTTAGACTGGTCTCTTTGGAATTCTCTCCTTTACAGGCTTTGGAACATGCCGGTCTTCATTAGAGAGTTACCGTTGGCCTAGAATTATCCCTTATCCCTCTGGTCCTGGTGCCATCTTTGTGGGTGAGCTGTTCCAGATTTTTCGAAGTAGGCAGACTCCCTCTTCTTTTCAGACATTCATAAGTATTCTGGACACCTCCTCTGAAGCTCTTGTCTCACTGCAGCTTTATACTTCTGTTATTTTTATTGAAGAATGTGATCCTTTACTGCTAAAGTTTGGGCTGAGAATGTCTCCCAAAGGCTCACATGTTAAAAGCTTGGTTGTCGGGTGATACTTTGGGCAGAGGGTGAAGCTTTAGGAGGTGGAATTTAAGCTACGGGGGTGGGGGTGTGGAGGGCATGTTCTTGAAGGAGATATTGGGACTATAGCCAATTCCCTGTCCCCTTTTTTTGGCTCCCTGGCTTCCATGAAGAGAGCAACCTTTTCCAATGAGCTCCAGCCATGATGTACTATGCTCACAGGCTTGAAAACAACAGACCAGTTACCACGCACTGAAATCCCCTCAATGGTGAGCCACAAGAGATGTGGTGACCAAAGGCTGACGGACGCTCTTACAAAACCATGTACTCCATTAAGACCAGCGAAATTGTTACATCAATTAATGAATGGACTACATTTTGTGTGATGTCACTACAGCCTGAGAGGATCCCCTTATGATGCCTTATGATTCGGGGGACTATAAGAAAGGTGTCTAAAAGCGTGGTTACTAGCTACACAAAGGAAGAGAGTCCTCTCCCTTAAAAAACAAAACAAAACAAAACAAAACAAAACCAAAAAACCATTCAAGGACTCAGTAGCATCATTTGCCTTCTAATTTGCCTAGGTTTTACAAAGCGCCTCTCAGAGCTGGGTTTGGGGGAAGAAATGTCTAAAGTCTATTTGCAGGAAGCATATGAGTCAGTCCACTTTATTTCCCAAGTGCCGCGCCAGCTTGTGATTTCAGCAGGCTGCAACAGGTGCACATATTTTTAGCTTTTATGACAAGTATTGTATACTTATCCTCAGGAGTCCCCGGCTTGAATGGCCTTCCTCCAAACGATGCCAAGAGGAGAGGAGCGCCCCCACAGCAGTGTGCTTACTTAGAGAGTGGTGGAAACATTAGCAACCACAAACAGTTAAGACCCTCAGACAAAATGCTAAGCCCCGAATGAAGGCAAAGGCAAAAGCGTAATGTCTGTGCAAGACAGGGAACGGTGTGAGCGATAAAAGACTGTGTTTCAAAACTCAGACAGGATCACTATAAAATGAACATGGAAACAATTTAGTATTGTCGGAAAACAAGAGAAGAACCCCCGAACTGTGCTTTGCTTCCGCTTACTTCTCCAGGGAACTACTCCCATGTCAGGTGAGGGTTTTGAAGAGTACTTTAATTAACTTGTATCACAAAGAAGGTATATCGGAAAGAATGTGCAAAAGATGTCTTTAATTAGTGAACGGCACCCAGCTCTTCTACTGCCTATCATAAGAACACTTGGTGGGCTGCCCGGGCCCTTGGTGGTACCCTTAGTCAATACGCTATTCATGACTTTAGCAGTTAAGTCTTTAAACCAGTGGGAATTTGGTAGACAATCTCCCTTTGCTACCTCTGGCTACATGGCCAGAATTTATCAACTGTTTCCTTTCTGAGGAGGAGAATGCTGAGGTGAGCAAGCCTCTAGAAGAGTCTGAGGTGAACTCTGGAGTATTAGCTGCCCGGGTGAAGAAGCCTTAACTGTAACCGCAGAGAGGTCACAGCGCTGCCTGTGGCTGGAGAGCTGGGGGAACTGGGGGAACTGGAACACGTTACCATTGTCTGGTATCTGTGTGGTGCTCAGATCTTCCTACATGAGTTTGCAGAGTCACATGCATTTCATTGTCTTCCCTGAGTGGCCATAAAGCTAAGAGGAAGAACTCTCTTCCTCAGTAAATCAAAAGTTAGCAGACGAAAGGTCAAAATATCCAAAGCCACAAGAACATTAACACTTTGGATATAAAGATTCCCCAAGAAACAAATGCTCGATCTCCCTTTGGAGGCTGCAGACGCCTTATCTTTGTGAGTTTACAAAATGGAGCCAAACTGTACCCATGGCCACTTTAGCTAAACCAAGGCCTGGATCTTTTAGCAGCCCACAGTCATTAAAGCTCCCAGAAAGCCTCCCAGGAGCCGATGTGCTTGCTTAAGTATATGCTGTAAAAGGTCCCAGAGATTTACAAGGGACTGCTTCACGTTAAACCAGGCACCATCTGATAAACAAGCCATTTTAGCTGCAGGCTAAATGATGCTTTTTGAGGCTTTGATTTACAATGCTGAAGATGATGTATTTGTAGTTTGGGGATAGGTTCTGCTATGGGCTTGTCGTGATTACTCACCCATGAGCAGAATTCAGGGCTCCAGGCTTCAGTTTGGAGGTCAGAAAATTGCCAGTGGAATGAAAGAAGGTTGATAAGGTTTATTGAGATGCTAAATAGATATAAGAAAAACTTATTAAGCTAGTGCTTTTGAACACTTAAGCTTTCTGGGGACCATGGTTTTTGTTAGTCCGCTTAAATCCCAAGATATAAAAAATAATCTGTAAAATTGATCTGGTAGTCTAATTTTACTTTCATTACATTTAAAAAGCAAACATAGGCTTGGTTTATTATTGCTGACATTTAAAAATAAAAAAAAATGTTCAATTTAGCATTTGTGTAATTGCTTGAAAGCTAAGGAATCTGAAGGCAACTTTGAAGCAAATCAAATCACCTCTGAGAACACTGAGGGGTGGATTAGAGTATCTGAGCATGAATTAGCCGTGAGAATGCATTTAAGACTCAGGGTTCTAAGAGATGATTTGCCAACCTCATTTGCCCAGAAGTTTTGTATTTCATAACTATTTGGGTGTCCACTAATATTGACACCACACCAGCATGAAGATAAAATATGCTGTCTTTCTACACAGTCACAGTCCAGTGGAGAAAACCATAGATGATTTCAGTGAAATGTGAGATGTGTGAGGAAAGAGGATGCCGCAGAGCCCAGAGGAGAGGAAATGCCCTATTGGAAATAGAGTGTTCCTAACCGATAGAAGGAGTTCTTCCTGGGTACCCCTTTCCTGCTCAGTGGCTAGGTGGGGAGCCGTGTACACAGAAGACAGGAGAAAAAGGCATTTGGGGTGTGTGTACCCCAGCCTTCTGCAGACTCAGCTCTGTGATCCCAGACCTCGGAAGTGTGACATTTGGCTGATTAAGAAACCACAGAAACAATTTATTAGTAGGGGAAGAGAATCCATGGCTAATTATACATACGGCAGCAGTAGAGCCCTGAGGTCCAAGCTGGCTCCAGGCAGTGGTGGAAGCATCAAGCAGGGCCTTTGGTTACCTCTTCTGGAGGGTTCAGAGGACATGGCCTTTCTCTCCTTCACCTGAACAGGTGCAACTGGGAAAGAAGATTGCGGTGTATGCGCCACACACCACACGGACTACGCAGTATTTCTCCAGGGACTTCTATTTTAGAGAGCCAAGGAATTTGTCCATAAAGAGAGTAACACAGAACTGCCTTTGGGGAGATTAGAGGAAGGAATGTAGTCTGCTCTGCTCTCCAGTATCCCCCACCCTCACTGTTTCCCCATGGATCACCCAGCTGTGGCTGGCCTTAAAGGTTAATACAGTGACTAACATTTACTAAGTACGTACTCTGGGCCAGACAGTACTCCAACCATCGTACAGACCAAGCCATTCCATCTTTGCAATAACCACATGAAGTATTTCTTTGCAATCTCCATCCATAAGAAAACCATTAAACTTACTCATGGTCACATGACTAATGAGGTCACAAATCCAGGCTGTCACTCACACTCAGCTGCCTTACAGGAACGTGTATGTGACAGCTAATTATGCAAACCATGGCTCCTCCACACTTTAGTCCTTCAGCCTGGCATTTCAGGTGGTTACCAAATCCTCTCTTTTTACTTATCCCTCACCTTGATCCATATTGCTTTCCAGGCCTCAGCTGAACAGTTTAGGGGAAGAAGGGTCTTTCCTTTCTCCCTCTAAAGTAATTAGTACATCAGCTATACAATGGCTGTAAAACATTTAGGACTATGCAAATGAAAGCTCTTATAGAGACACAAGGTGATGGCATTTTATAGCGGCCCATTAAGACACCACCGTAAACACAGACACTAAGTTGCATCCCTTACTGGATCCTTTCCTGAATTTTGGCAGAGTACACGTGCTTTTAATATCTACCTAAACTTACTGTCTTTGTGAACACAGACCCTTGCATAAGCTTGGCAGGATCTGATAAATTCCCTTGGACAAAATATTTTTTCAAGTATTACAGTGTGATTCATTTTATCATGTCCAGTCTCGGCCTAATAATGCACAACTCCCAGGGGCCGACTATATTTCATGAAGCTTACAATTACTTTTTATAAAAGTTGCAGTAAAGCATAATGATTTTTAATGGCATCAATGATACCATTGTATATATCGGTTTCAGTTTTGAAGTAGACTTAAGTTCAAAGACCCAAGGGGGCCGTTCTCCTCGTGAGGCACTTGCGTTACTTACATTAACGCTAATGGGACAGACGAATGCTGTTCAAGAGGAGACAATATCTGCCCTTAGGAAGGTAACAGGTTTTAATTAGTAATGCTTTGGATCACACAAAAGCAGCTTGTCCTCTGTAAACATCCTTGTGCTCAGAGACCAGAGTAGGGATCACAGCCTGGGTTCCTCACATGGAATCTTCAGACCAGAGATTTGTCAATGGTGATGACAGAAGCCCTTGTCAACTGAGAAAGAGAGAAAAAGTTCAGTTTGGGGGTTTTGTTGAGACACAAATCACAGTACTAAAAACCACGTTTATTCAATGCTGGGTGCCTGAGTGTCAAGCAGATCTCTGCCGTGGGTTAGTCAGAGACTTTGAAAGCCGCTCAGTGAACCCAATACTCGAGAGTGGAGGGTTCATTTTTGTTGACTGCAAGCTTTCAACACGGAAGAGGAAAACATAGCAAGCCTTCTGTAGCAGGAAGATGGCGTGGTTTCCTAACAAGGCTCATGCAGCTTAATGCTTTCTTGGGAAGTAGCTCTCAGGCTGAAAGGAGACTCCCTGGAGGAGAGGGGAGGAGGCAGTTAGGGTTGGGGTGAGCTAGCAGCTGTGTGCCTAGGGAGGGACTTCTTGCTCCTCAGGCCAAGGAGGTGGGGAGACCAGTAACTACCTTGTCTTTATGGCTCCAGGTTGCTGGAGGGAAACCTACCCCTGAAACTATCACTTTTAGGTACAACTAACTATTCACCCTGGGAAATACAATTGAGGTTTCTCTTGGATCCAGGTGTGTCCAACCTGTCACCTTTGGGCCACATGTAGCTCAGGAGAGCTATGAATACAGCCCAATACAATTGTAGTTGACAATGTCATATTGCTATGTCAAAAAGCTGGACATCACTGAAAGAATGTTTAAAATGTAACAAGTTCGATGCAGAGTCCCTGGAGATGAATACTTAAAGTGAAGGCAAGCCAACGATTATATTTACCATGGACTTGAGAATTTGTAAATCTAGGCCCAAATGAGCATAGATTTTATCTTAACATTGAATGTATCAGTTCAGTTTTATCTCTGAAAAATAGATGGTACTAGGAAAATTATATGTGATTTTTAAAAGTACTTTTTAATACAAATTATAGCATTAAACAACATCATGCTTAAAAGTAATGACTGCAGCAAGAAACTCAGTTTGAGAAGAGCAACTCAATGTTCCAAGGACTCTGATTAGAATAACATTCTTTTGGTTAGAAGCTTAGTTTTTTTCCGTATTAATATTTTGGGACACCCTTTGCCTTAGAAAGGCTTTGAAGACCGTCAGCAATGGAAGAGGATGCTTTCGGCCATCTCGGGAAGAAATAGCCGTATGTAAGGGCTTGTGCCCATTGGCTGCCCTTGTTTTATCTTACTCTGCTGTGTCCTGTCGGGGGTGGGGGGGAGTTGGGGAAGGAGTTCTCATTTCTCTAAGTATTACATGTACAGTGGAAGAAATGTCATGGGCCCACACTCTCTAGCTCATGAAGCTGTTATGACACACACTCAGTCTGGAGATGTGAGTGTGGTGGCCTAGCTTCTGAGCCGGACCCCAAAGACACTCTCCACTGTCAGGATGGCCTCACAAAGGCCATCTCTCCCCAGATCTCTGCACATTGCCGATGACGGCTCCACACATGCCACGCGGCATCCTGACTCACTAGAGACTGTAAATGCTATTAACGCGAGAGTGTCTACAACCAACACTCCTTCCTACTTCCACTGGGGCTGGAGGCATGCACCCTGGAAACCGCCTGTTAAAGTCTTTTCCAGCTTGAAACGGTGTCATCTCATACCACATCAGGAGCCCAAGGCCAACATCAGTCTTATTTCTGCCCAAAC
The DNA here is from genome assembly GCF_004664715.2 of Peromyscus leucopus. Classification (NCBI taxonomy): domain Eukaryota; kingdom Metazoa; phylum Chordata; class Mammalia; order Rodentia; family Cricetidae; genus Peromyscus; species Peromyscus leucopus. Next base: position 51,390,605 of record NC_051066.1, on the reverse strand, counting down.
AGTAGCAGTCTTCTTAACACGAACTTGGCTGTTTTTCAAGGCTCTTGTATCATTTATACCACACTTGCAGGTTTTTTTTTTATTCCTGACTGTTTTGCTATGAGTCTCTATGCATTCCTACCACAAATGTTCCTCATCAACAATGTAAATTCTCGGAGGAACTTGGGGACACAGTTATGAAAACATTCTGGATTAGAGAGTCCCTTTTGAGGCATGGAGAGAGGCTTGGTTTTGAATATTTACATAAGTTCAAGGTCCCATATATACATATATATAAGTACATACACACACACACACACACACACACACACACACACACACACACACATATATTTTTCCTAAACACTGAATACTTTTGGCACGCAAGCTACTTTGCCATTACCATTGCTGTTTGGACTGATGTATGAAGTCACAGGAACTCTCTTGGATCTAGAAATGCAAGGCAGCTGGAGGGACAACGGAAGAAACTGACCCAGCTCTGGCCTATTACTGTGTTATATCTAAATACGCTTCTTAGCTTAAGCAGCCGAGTTTGTGGGATACCAATAGAACCCCTTAGCCTGTCTAATGATGGACACAATTCACAAGAACAATGAGTAGGAACTATCATCACGTGGACTATGCTCAGCATTTCGGTGAAGACAGGAACAGGACAGGTATATTGTATGCCTGGGGAGGAGACTCAGGGTACCTGGGTCAGGAGGGTAGGTCAAACCTATGAGGCTGTGTCCTCTAATTCATTGCTGAACTTGTCTCCCTGACGCAGAGGCAGAAAGGCTGAGCTGTTGGGAGGCAAGTCTTCAAAACCTGCCTTGGAGCAGTGAGTGGCTAACTTGGGTAGCAAACGGTACACATGTTAGGGATGTAACATGATTTCATACTCATTTCCCCAGCTCCACTGGGAATCCCTGAATGTAGGTTCAGTGTCCACCACTTTGTGCCAATCACAGGGTTGAGTTGAGCACTTGGCGGGAAGCGGGGGAGGGGGGGGTTAGTCAAGAGTAGTTCCTTGAATCACTGAAATGGATGACATCCATGTTAAAGCAAGAACTGAATGCCCAAGGACAGGACCCATCATCTATCTATAGCACTAAACAGAAACCACTTGCAAGAGTCTCTATCTAGTTCATTTTACTTTTGTAGAGGAGGAAACAGATCTGGAAAAGTCGGAAATGACTCACCCTGGGTCAGGCAGTGAGGGGTAAGCTCTTTGGGTACCCAGGACTTCTGTCTTAAGCGTCACTGAGTCCTAAGCTTCCATCAAGAGGCTGTTCATGGGGTAGCTACTAGCTGTGGACTGGCCTGTTCTTCCGGCTTGAGGATTATGATACAACAAAGTATCCAGAAAATTTCTAAAGAGAGAAAGTGATTTTGTTTTCTAGAGTAGTTATTTGGGGAAATTGAAATTCGTCTTTGGAAAACACATTTTTTTTTCTTCCTCTGGAAGAGATCCTGGCTTTTGTTTTATAATTAGCCGATTGCCCCATTGCCCCGGAAGACAGTCAACTCTGAGAAGGCCCAAAGGCCACAGTACCCCCTTCTCACTCTTAATATTGGAATACTGATGCTGAGTGGAATGAGAATGAGATGAGTTTCTGAGGAAGGGATGCTGTCTGAACTTGTAATTGAAACATACACGTTTAGTAATAAGGCAGTCATATAACTTCAAATACCTGGAGGCTCCAGACGATATCAAGTCCCGTCATCCTGGAGGCTCCCATACTGAAAAGTCATGATTTAAATCATGACTTCATAGTCTAGCTTGTGTCTCTTCAGCAGGTTTCATTTCCTAGGAAGTATCACACTGCATTAAGGAAGCAGAATTATTGTTTGGATAAACCACCCCTGTAGGGTGTTAGGCTAGCCTCCATTTGGGTTTACTATGAAAATCTCCATTTGGACCTTCATTTCTCAGAGACTAACGTGTGTGGATTAGTATTTCAGTGGGTTCCAAAGGTTGATAGAGAAGGGTGCAGTTTACCATAAAACATAACTCCAAATTCTTCCCAGCAAAGGGAGGGGTTAGAGGGTGGTGGGTGGGTGGGTACTCCAAGTAAAGATACATGGTGAATACTTGTAATTTAAACTTCAGTCACTGGTGAGGGAAAACGTTCTCTTCAGCCATATTTCAGGGGAGCTACTTGTCTTTTGACAATGGTTTTCGCAGATACAAGCATGTCTACTGAAATCTAAAACTTCTGTTCTGCCCTCCCTTTCTATTAGCAAAACCTAGTTTTGACTCCTTTTGGCTAAAGGCCAAAAAGCAAGATTCGTTGAGCATGGAGCAGATTCAATGTGGCCATCAGAATAAACTTGTTTAAATAAAAATATAATTATATAATGCAATTCAGAGACTAGACTAACAACTTAAACAGGGTACTATTTTATTTTAACCAGTAGGCTTATCCTTAAGGCTGATGAAGGGTCTTACAAAATGTGGGTTAACAAAGTCTCAGGAGCTCCCAATGGCAGAGGATTGATTGAGAGAGGAAGAGGGAGGGAGGGAGGGAGGGAGGAAGGGAGGAAGGGAGAGAGAGAGAGAAGAGAGAGAGAAGAGAGAGAGAGAGAGAGAGAGAGAGAGAGAGAGAGAGAGAGAGAGAGAGAGAGAGTTTTTTTCCTCTCTTCCTGTGGACTAATCCTGTCCTGGCCGCCAGCATATGTCAGCAAGTTCACAGCCCTTAATTCATTGTAAGCCCCAACTTATTGCACACTCACATACTTCCGAGGAGAGAGATGTCATAGAAATTCAGGTTACATAATGGTATATTGGTATTAATGAAAACAGGCTGTCACAGCCCTGCCCCATATTTCCTGGATCTTTTGGATATACTCCTAAAACATCTTTTACTGTCACAAATCAGTATCTAGCAAAATGGACTGAGACTTTGCTGTCACCTGGGGATGTCTAGACACTGGCCTTTTTCTCTTATGGGTAAACTGGCATGGTGATGCTAGCCTCCAACAGTCTCTGTAGCCACACCTCTCCATGTTGTTTCATATAGCATGACTTAGAGGGCCTGGTGAAGATTTGGGGTTCCATCCTGAAGCCAAAGGTCATCTGGATAATCTCATTTTTAATTCAGGATGAATCCTAGTTGTTGAGTTTGAGGTGGTTGGGAATCGTGGTCTTATGTCTTCTCCTTCAACTCCTCTTTCATTCATCGTAAAGATAAAGCAAATCACCTTAAAGCACCATGGCATTAAATAGCCATTTCATCACCAGCACAGATACTGTGCATCAGGAATGGGAGGGGCAAATGACTCTTTTTCTGTTTCACAATGACTGAAGTGTCTCAAATAATTGAGACTGTCTCAAGTAGTTGGAGTTGGAATGGTTGCAATAGAAGTTATCTTCCAAGTTGACTTCTGCAGTCATATGCTTCAGATACTGCTGGTTGAAAGATGGACTCAACTGGAAAACCTGACCCGAGCATCCTCTATGTGGCTTCTCCAAGCATAGTGGTCTCCAAATAGCAGGACTTCTAACATAGTGGCTCAGAGCTCCCCGCATGAATAGTCTAGTAATCAGCATAGCAGCTGCATGACCCTTTCTGACCCACTATCTAAAGTTATTAGTGTTATTTATAATCTACTAGCATACATAAACGTCCCTTGACTCAGAGATAGGGAACATATCATGCTGAGAGAGATGTCCAAGATCTGTAATCATATGTTAAAATATCTACATAATGTCTTGAGCTGTTCTGGGAAGCTTTAAGTACTGATGGTGGCTATGGGATCAGAACAGTTCATTCATGAATTAATCTCTTTCTTCTTCAATCCTATCCTAAGATAGGAAATGTCCAGCTTGTATTAGTTACAGTATTCATATTGAATTCTTGAAACAGGGAATCTTGAGAACCTAGTGGCTTTATCCTTCTCTCAAGAATCAGTCCAGAGGTGGGAATGAGACTCAGGTATTTTGGTAGCCCTGTTCTAGAAGGTCATGCTGGGCTCAGATTCCTTCAGACTTGGAAGTTAAGCATGCTGCCTCTCTGCTGACACTACATTGTCCGCTCGCTTCTTTTGAAACTCCCAAAACAAAAGAATTGTTACTTCTTTCCTGGTTTTGATTTTTCCCTCTAAAAGTGAGCACATTGAATGGAGAAAGCTTGTCTGGTTTTGTATCTTCTCTAACATTTCAGGACATCCAGTTCTTAGCAGGTTTGTAGTTAACTAACCAAAGACATCACTGTGTAAGAGTCAAGCAGAGAGTTTGACTCCACCCCCATTCCACTTCATACACTCACAGACTTAGTCTGCTTTTGCTCCTATAGCAGAATAGCATGGGCTGGGTAATATTAATGAACAGAAATTATCAATCCATTACTCCGGAGTTTGGGAAATCCATTCAAAGTGTTGGTATCTGGTTAGGGTTTTCTGACATTCTTCCTGTGGTGGAAGATACCACATGGCAGACAACACAGAGAAGGCCAACAAGAGAAGAGCAGGAGAGAAACCAACTCCCCAAATAACAGCATTGACCTGTTCATGAAGGTGGAACATTTGTCTCCTTAAAAGTCACAGCTTTTCTGGCCCTGATCCTTGCCTGAAGGGAGGAAGTCTGGTAGAGGCCTAAACTGACCATCTCAGCTACCACCCAGGCCCACATCCAGGGCCTTGAGGGCACACCCCAACATCTACCCCATCTAAGATCTGCTGGAGCATTGAAGGGACTGGTCCTGTGGAACCACAGCCAAACGATCTTCTGAAGTTTCTGTGAGGATGCAGTATTGATGGTGTAGCAGAAGCCAGAGGCCTTGAACCAGATCAACGATACATTGCAATGAACATTTGCAAGTAAAGCAGTTTGGGCAGAAGGGTATACTATGTGGCACACCGCAGCTCCCAATGCCACTACAACAGATGAATATGTGATGGAGAGGCAGGAAAGATGGAAGAGCGAAATATCTTTCTTTTTCTTTTCTTTTTTGGGGGGAGGCTACAAGGGTGGAGAGTGGACATTGAAGGACTGGGAAATGAGTGGGATTGGGGTGCATGTTATGAAATTCACGATGAATCAATAAAAAGAATTATGGAAAAAAGTCACAGCTTTTAGTCCTGTTATAGTATAATTCAATTTCCACATGAATTTTGGTGGAATAAATATTGGAATCATATCAAGCTGACATGCTTTTTTGGTCTGTGTTGAGGGGAGTATGTTTGTCTAGGTAGACCTTCAATTTTGGAAAATTTTGATGGTTTTGACTTTATACTGCTGCTTATTCTGGCTTCTGTGAATTTCCAGAAGGGTTTGTGAAAAATGGATCTTTTATGAAAAGCTTAAAATTCATTTGGTTACCCTAATGAAAATTATAGGGTAAAGTTGGAATTATACATTAACTGGTGAAGCTGGTTGTAAGCATTTGACAGACTTTAACTTCTGCCTGCTTTTGCCAGAGTAACAATGTGACCCATAAGGAAGCTTGCAAATGGAAATAAGATTTTCCTGAGTGTTTTCCCAGACATGGTATTTCAGACTGAGTTGAAAAGTGCACAACCAGCCTTTTGACCTGCCAGCCCATGGGTTCAGCTGTTGTAGGAAAACACAAGACTCTGATGACATTAACAATATCTGAGACTGAAGTGGGCCAGGAATCCTTCTCTACCTTATTTATGTGAAGTGTTCTCACACTTGCAAGCTGTAGCCAAAATAATAACTTTATAGGTGCATAGGTATTTAGGGTCTTTCACTGAGAGTTATTTTATACATAAAGCATTATGAGAACACTCCTTTTATCCCAGATGTTCAATGAAATTAAGATACACAGAGGACATTTTAAATATCCAACAAACAAGGACCAGTCTTGAGTTGGGACCTAGCATAGATGCTTATTAAATTATATAAGTATGTAAGACACGGCTGTAAGGCTACACCACTCTACTGAAATCAGCTCAATTCTCTTAGGCTAGTGGAAAGAATAAAAGTCTCAATTCTTTTGAGTGTGTCATGCATCTAAAGAACACACTTACATTTATATTTCCACTTAAAGGTGGTAGGTCTAAAATTCCCCAAACTCTTTTGCAGTCTGAGAACCTTTTGAACATTCCACTCCATACGTTCTGCTATCCTGGCTTCTATCAAACAAACCTCTTTCTCTTAAGTTATTGTCGGCTGCATAATTAGTTAGCATGCCCGCTGAATCACTGCACTTGCTAATAAAAGTGTTATGACACCAGAGCAAAGATTAGTTTTCTGGGAATGCCCTTATGCTGACACTAAAGCACTAAAATTACTCTTTGGAGCACAGCCTACAACCAGCAAGAGGGTCCTGCCCCATCATAAAAGCTTTTATGCAAAAATCGTCAGCCTCATTGAAGTCTGCGAACACTGTTTCTGGTGCTCTCTGCTTTCCACCCTAACCTGTTAGTTTGACTTCTCTGCACAAATGGATACCATTTCGGGCTGAGTGCTCCAGAGTCTCTTGCTCTCTGTACATTGCCCAGTTGCTGGGGTCTCCGTTCATTCCTGTCTACTGTAAGAAGAAGCTGCTCTGATGAGGGTTGAGCTATGCTCTGATCTCATCAGTTTTCTCAAATGGAGTGACATGTCAGGGTAGGCCTTGTGCCCAGGTCAACACAAAATGGACTCCATGTTGTTTTTGTTCCTTTGGTTTTTGTTTTGTTCCAGTGATATTTTTTGTCTTCTTCTTCTTGTTGCTTATCTTTTTTTTTCCTGTTGAAAGAGAAAGAGCATGCAGTTGGGTAGATAGGGAGGTAAGGAGGATCTGGGAGGAACTGGGGAAGGAGAAAGAACATGATTAAATATATTGCATAAGTATTTAAATAAAAAATAATTAATCCAAAAAGTCAAAGTCTCGAGCTTTTATCAAACAACCTTGGTGTTATTTGTACCTTGTCTCTCTTTCTTCTGTATTGAACTCTTTCTCTTCTCTCCAGTAGGAACCCGCTCCCTGATATCCCATCTTCTGCTTCTTATCACCCTCCCAAGCACCCTTCCCACCACTGGTCCCTTTTTACTTTCCTGCTTTCTGTGATTACTCCAGGTTACACACACACACACACACACACACACACACACACACACACATCCAAAGGTTTGGAGCTAGGAACTACAGAGGAGAGAACATGTGGAGTTTGTATTTCTAGGTCTCAATATAATTTTTCTAGTTCCATCCATTGACCTGCAAATTTTGTGATTTTGTTTTTCTTTATCGTTGAATAGTATTCCATTGTGTATATGTACCACATTTTCAACTCATCTTTGAAGGACATTTAGGTTGTTTCCATTTCCTGGCTATTACAAACAGGGCAGCAATGAGCGTAGCTGAGCAGGCAAGTGTGGAGTAGGGTAGTGAGTTCAAGGAAGTTAAGCCACTGGGCTGGCTATGCTCCCCACAGGAGCCGTAAACTAACAAAATCCCCAGCAGTGGGCATGAGAAACCTTCTTTCAATGAGTGGTCAGCGTAGTCCTTCTGATTTCCGAGACAGTGTAGATGATTCATGTAGTGCTTGGTTGCCTCTCCGGGGTTGAGGATGGGCCCATATTGCTGAAGACACCACACAATTAGGACACAGGACTTGGAGTATTTGAGCTGAATCTAAGTAGAAAGCCTTTTTTCCCCTACAGTCTACCTTCCAGGGTTTCAGAAAATACTATGTAAGCTGTCAAGAGAGGGAAGCAATTGAATAGTCTTACACAGCTACAACATCTGTGAACTATGATGATTACCAACATGGCAAGATATGCATATAGGTGCAAGAAGTCACATGTCTGTGGCAACCAACAGCTGTCTAATTAGACTCAAGTCTCCCTCAATGGGAGGAAAGCTATGCCTGGGACTGGAAACCTAGCCAGCTTGGTGGGGCTAGTGAGCTCATGGACCTTAGAAAGAGTCTACTGCTGTTACTTTGCTAGACCACCATAATTCCTTCCTAGACTCTAAAGCTTATCCTTATGCCCACAGATAAGTGCAGCTACCACCTCTCATCAAAAAAAGGCCCTCTCTACAGCAAATGGAGACTATCCCAGAAAACTGCAACTGGGCCCAGTGCAGAGATCTACAGATCGTGGGAAGCCCAGCTCCAACAGGTACATTTGCATCACAGCTCCTGCACCTGTGGAAGTTCAGGGAAGATCATGGAAGAGGCAGTGGAAAGATTGTAAGAGCCAGAATACCAGGAGTCTGCCGTAAAGAAGTCCTAGAAATGGCTGCATGAACAAGACCAGAACAAAGGCAACAGCAATGCACAGGGGGAAACATTTCGTGGAGTTTCTGATAAGATAAAATGTAGATTATTGAATATCCTTTTAAAAGGCGAGTAAATAATTTTAAATATTTTACATTGGATTGGATTTTTTATATTATACACAAATTATATATATTGATATAAATTTGAGATTGATTTTTGTTAGAAAATACTGTACATATATTTCTAATCTTGTTCAAGGTATTGTACCTACACAGTTCATTTAACAATGTAATGCAATTTGCTAATCCTTGAAAGTTATTATTACCAACTATTTAGGATAATAAAGAAATGTAAGTTAGTAGTCATTACAATCGAATTTGTAGCCATATTAGGTATGTTTTCAAGGTCAAGCAGAAATATATTTTAGATAGCCAGGTCATCTTCAAATACTTCAGAGATCTACAGAATATGGCATTTAAGATGTTTTAATAACATTGATTTTTTTTCTTTTTTTTTATGACAATGAGACATGTCTGCTTCTAGCAGCATCAATCTACTTCAGAGAACATGATGGGCACTGAAGAAACTCCATATGGAGTTGACTTTCTTTGTGGCAAGTTAGCCACTGGGCAAGAAAATGCCCTTGCATTGACTGCTGACAGTATGCTGTCCAAATGGACAAGCAGGACACAAAAGAAAGGACTGCCAATCCTTGCCAAGACAAGGTAGGAAGGCCCTTCAGAAAATCCTGTTTCACAGATGAGTCTGTCAGATATGCTAAGCCTGTAGGCTGAAGATGGATGTCCCGACTTTGCAGAGGAACCTTGGGTGACTGTCCAGGCAGTCAGCTGTTTCTGTCATAACTCACAATTTTTGGAAGTTGCTTGTTTGCACTTCCTGCTTATTCAGTTAATATTATTTCCTTCTTGGGTTTCTGAGAGAGTTGAAGATTAGATATTTATAGCTATAGTTTTCCTTGTTAACAAATTCAGAAAAGAAACTCACTAAAGAGGTGTAAAGTATATAAGTTTGAAAGACATCAAAAGATAGATTTTGGTTGGTAATGCAAATTAGGATAGAAGGTGAATTAGATACAATCCTTTGGATTCACAAAGATAGAATAAATAATGGAGTATTTTCTCTGAATTTGCCAAATGCAAATGGACTAGACATTGTTGATGTATTTATTGCCTATATATATTATGTAGTTATTGTACTTATTGTATGTAGTTTTTCTTATATTAGTTATAACCTTTTGTTATTTTAAACACAAAAAAGGGGAAATGTGGTAATATTTTATTTGTGCTCTAACAAAAAAAGCTTATCTGAAAATCAGAAGGAGAAGCTAGCCACTAGTTAACCATAGAGATCTGGAGGTCTGTACAGACAGACAGGAAGTGATAGAGCTGGCCGGAGAGAAGAAGTGATTGGGTGAGGTGGAGAGAGGAGCTTGCTCTCTATTGGTGGAGGATTTCGTAGTGGTAAGAACCAGTGGCTTGGTGCTCTGCCTCTCTGATCTTTCACCTTTTACCCCAATATCTGGCTCTGGTTTTTTATTAATAAGACGCTTTAGCAATTCATGTTATAGGTCTCACCCCAAGACAAAGAACTCCAAGCAGCTAAAGACTGCTAGGAGAAGGAAAATGAACCTCTCCCAGGGATGAGTGCCTTTATTGGTTGTCCAGTGAAGAATTGTCACACATACCACCATATGAAATCATACACATACCACCAACAAAGCAGACTCAGCAGACTGTATGTATATATAATTGTGCATACACACATACATACACACACACACGTGTGCAACACTAATAACTAAAGAAAAGGGGCCAGCAAGTCGAGAATGGGATGGCAGGGGCTTCAAAGGAGGGTAGTTTTGTGGGAGAAATGGGGGGAAGTGATGCAATTATGTTTCTATTTTTTGAAAGTTTAAAAATATTAGAAGTAATTTAAAAAAGGAAAAAAATAAGCCAAGACCTCATTTTACATGATTTGCCCGTCCCCCAAACTTTGTTAGCTCCCAGTCTGCCCTTGAAGCCCTCCTGGGGCTTTGGCTTGAAACTGCTATTTTCTCTGGTCTGGTGTAGCCCATGAGCTGCAGGACACATAGGCACACCATACCAACCTCTGGACCTTGGTCACATTATCCAGAGAGCCCCAGAAGTATTACTTATAGACTCGTCAATGTCATGATAAGAAAGATTTGAGGCCTTGTATAGCACATGGCTTTTCAAAAACATGTTCCCAGCACTTCTTACTAATTTTGGTTGTGTTTCTCTTCCTGTGGCAGGCATGACTTGTGTTTCTGTAATTTATGAAATTACGACAATATGTGTAAGCACACATACTCACTTCTCTGTTAAAAAATTTTAATTCATATATAATAACCACACATGTGAGTCATATACTGTTGGGCACAGTGTGATATTGAACACATTCACATGATCTGCGCTGATCAAATCGGGTGGTTGGTGGTTTCTCTTTATTATCTCTTTATGCTTACAACCTCTAAGCACCTCTCTTCCAGTTCCTCTTAAAATACATAACAAGTTATTGTGAACAATGGCTCCCTACTGTGCAGGAAAACACCAGAAATTATCCTTCCTAGCTGTGTTTTGTTACCTGTTATTGATCCCTTCCTCTCTCCTGCTGTGGGATGTTCTGTATGTCCTGTGGGAGCCCATTCTCAGGTTCCTCATGGCTTTACCCAGCATGTCCGCATAGAGGACCACAGGCCTGAGTGCAGGTGTCTGAGATGGTCTGCACTTGGCTGTGCTGTGGAAATGGTCTGTATGTCAAGTTGCTCTGATTGGTCAATAAATAAAACACTGATTGGCCGTGGCTAGGCAGGAAGTATAGGCGGGACTAACAGAGAGGAGAAATAAAAGAACAGGAAGGCAGAAGGAGTCACTGCCAGCCACCACCCTGACAAGCAGCATGAAAAGATGCCGGTAAGCCACAAGCCACGTGGCAGGGTATAGATTTGTGGAAATGGATTAATTTAAGCTATAAGAACAGTCAGCAAGAATCCTGCCACGGCTATACAGTTTGTAAGCAATATAAGTCTCTGTGTTTACTTGGTTGGGTCTGAGCAACTGTGGGACTGGTGGGTGACAAAGATTTGTCCTGACTGTGGGCAAGGCAGGAAAACTCTAGCTACACTCTCCCCTGTTAGGTGTTTCTCTTTGCAATGTCATTTACTATTCTGCCTTGAATTATGCTCTCCCCAAGTTTAGATGTGAAAGTTTTAACTCCTACTGTCTAGGAATGCGACTGTGTTTGGAACAGTGTCCCTTAAAGACATCTGTAAGCTAAAGTAAGATCATTTGGGTGGAGGCTAACCTAACATTGCTAGTCATTTTAAGAAGGGATAAAGATCAGGACACAGGGCTGGAGAGAAGGCTCAGTTGGTAAAGTCCCTACTGTGCAAGCACAAGGAATTGGGATCCTTAGCACCACTGTAAAAAGCCAACCCCTCTGGGAGGGGGAAAAGGGAGAGACAAGCCGACCTTCAAGCTCACTGTCCAGTCAGCCTATCTGAATGGATGACCTCAAGGTCTTAGTGAGAGACCCTGTACCAAACTGGCTGAAAACCTTACCCTTGGACTTCTGGCTTCTAGAACATGGAGCCTTAGCTATTTGTCGCTGCCGTTGTTCTTGGTGAACACCGAGTATGTTTTAGTCTTAATGGTGACATTTCCAGCCTATTGGACAGCATCTCACAAGCTGTGGACCTTAGGATGTTAGAAGACCTAGTGTAGGTCCTGCATGAAGTAGTTCTTAAGAGTGCCACCCAAGAGACCAGGGGTATTCCGTAATCACGGTCTTAAACCTTTGCCTGGAAGCTTATTTCATTTTGGTGTGACTTTTCTGAGGAGCACACTTTATAGAGTGGATAGCAAAATGCTATCCTGGAGACACAAATCCCCATCAGGAAGCTCAGAGACCACTCTTGTCACTCCTGTTGGATTTTAAAGCAAATTTAATCCCACAAACCCCCAAAATTCCTGCTACTTTTAAGAGACTGATATGCATATATTGCTCTCTGTGATCAAAATGGAACACCTCTTTAGTGGGGTTCTACCCTCTAGTGAGCCATAGCCCCCCAACCCCTCCTTTGGTGATCACTTATGCCTGCCTGTTTTACCCATTACCTAAGTGCTTGGCCCAGATAATTAAAATGAACAAATTAGTGGGTCCTAGATGACCAGTTCTGAAAAGTGCTCATTGAACCAGAGCATCTGGAGGTGGAAAGTGGTTGAGTAAACCAGCAGTCTATGTGGATGTGTATATATATTCACACACACTTTCTTGCAGATTCTCCATGTACATCAACATGGCAAACCCATGAAGAAGTGGTACACTTAAGAAATCTATCTGGCTTCATTCTCCAGTGCTTATCATTTTTGTTTAAGTAGGATGTGCCATTTCTTTGAATAATCTATAGGTGACATTCCATGGAATTATTATTCTGTGAAAAATGCTTTAGGAAATGTTAAATGGGGACCGGTCCCACTCAAAGGCTAAGGGATGAATACCAAATGCTTTGCATATCCATAATGAATACTTGTAAAGTAAATGTTTTTAAAAGTCCATGCAAAATTACATGACTAAGGGAATGTGTGTGTGTGTGTGTGTGTGTGTGTGTGTGTGTGTTATTTGATTTAGCAAATAAATCTTCATAAATGACCTCATAACACCCAGTGCAGGTTCAGCATTACCTGCTATGGGAACAGTCCTTATAAAAGTGAAGTATTTTACTCAGTGTGAGAGAAAAATAGATTTCAGCTTGACGAGAACTGTATTCCAATTGCTTTCGTCATGCCCCAGTGTCTTTGTTATTACGCTATCATAATCATACCACTCTGTCCATATTTCAGGCTGATGACCTGGTTGGACTATAAACATCTTGTTACACAAAACTTACACCCATTATATTTGTAGTCATTTAAAACAGGGAATATGTGCAAACGAACCCAGATACCCTCTTGTATTAGCTATTTTATTATAGTCATAATGTGCAAATCCTGATTTGCATGTTCAACTAAATGATTGCAAACAGTTTTTGACACATAAATTCATGGCTCTTCTCTCTATGCTTCCACTGAGCTTGGCAAAAGCGAATTGGTCTATTTGAGTTATCCTCCTTTGATTTCTCTAAGAAAATCGATATAATAAAGTAATTCTTTCCTGCCATGCTTTCCTTGGCTAAGCTTTTCTGAGAAGAGTCTGAGGGTGTTTTTCCTTCAATTATTCCAGGCTTGTTTGCATTAAATCCCTTCCAACAGACGCCAGTAAATGTGTTCCCTTAATAAGGATGCCTCCCTTTGAAATAAGCTAAATAAAATTTTACATTTAAGGTGAGTAAGAACCAGTTATGAAGAAAATTGCTCAATATCTGTTCTATTCTAATTTCTTTTCCCATGCAAAGCGTGCCACAACTCCATCCTGAGGAGCAAGTGTGATGATATGCCATGCATAATTCATGTCCCCGGGCCTCCTACACATCCTTATTTTTCCATCAGATTTCTCCATATTTAGAGAAGGTCAAAGCCTACTCTTCATTCTTATCAACAAAACTAACTTTTAAGAAGTATGACATAAGAAGTGTGGGCATTTTATTCTTAAGAAGAATGCTTGACTGTGATAATCACAAATGTTTCCCTGAAGATATTTAGATTTTGTTCAGTGACTTTCATTTTGTTAGATGGCAGGATCCCAATTATTTAAGTGGTTGGCATCCTTGTTTGTAAGGCTGCCTAGGATGAAAGCTTGCTTACTCATTAGGAATAAAACAGGACCATGCCAACACCCCAAAGTGCTTATCATTCCATGGCATTTCTTATATGATTTTTTATTAGAATGGTATTTTACTTATGACAAGAGTACATCAGGTCTTCAGCTACATAAAGTACATTTCCTGTTTTCCTTTCCCAGCTCAGTTTTCTTACTTTTTTTACAGCTGATCTTGTACCTCATTGAGATAGTTTCCCAACTGGATAGTCACAGGCATTTCAGATGCAGTCTAGTTACACCCAAATCCACCATCTTCTCCTCCAAACTTTCCCCCACCATGTAATGAGTTACACAAGCCACAAAATAACCCTGAACATCATCTTTGATTCCTCATTCTGGTCTTCAGGACAACAGATCAGTCAGCCGAGTGAACTCAACTTTCCTTTACCAGAACCCTTTGCACCTTCTCTGTCTTAAGACATCATCATTCCCCCTGGATTACTGAACCTGGTCACCTGGAGTTCACAGATGCATCCACACTGGACATTGCTGCTGTGTGTCACCTCCCCATTCCTCCCCACTTAGAAATCTAGGTTGAAATTGTCCATATGCTTAGCGGGACTGTTGACACTTCCTCTTTGGCATGTTCCTATTGCCCAGCATGCTCCATCAATCACATCTATTGAGTGTGCATAATGTGAAAGAACCACTCTCTTAGGGCTAGTAATGTGTAAAACGTTGTGATCTCTGCTCCAGGACATCTAAACAATCTAGATGGCTTTTGTGGCAGGTGTGTGGGAATGGGAATGGAAGGACTATCATGCCTCAGCCACCAAAGTAGCATTCCTACACTCACACTCTTGTTAGAGAAAATATAAAAAGAGCTAATAGCTTTTGAAAACTCCCCAATTGTAATGCCTCCCACACAATAGTATTCTCCAACATAAATTTTGGTCTTTGAAATCAGGATCTCAACAGAAGGTTGCCTTTGACTTCAATGAACATCCAAAGGCCAGTCCTAATACTCAAATTGTTTCATCTGTGTTCTGAGGTCTGGTGTTTATAACTCTCCACCTCATATTACTTCCTCCTTGACGTTATGAGGACTTAGTAATACAGATGTGCTAGAGCAGGATTCTGGGTTACCTCTTGCATAATTCCATCCTTCCTAGATACCTTTACTGTAACAGTGGATTTTCCTAATGGAGCACACACACACCACCAGGTTTTTGGTAGTGTCTCTTCCAGATGGTTTCCAAGTCATTAGTGAGTATCCCAACCCCAACGTCATGAGATCTACATTGCCTCTCCTGCACCCCACTGCCTTCAGACCCTTCCCTGTCCACTCTGTACCCAGGATTCCAGGAGTGAGACAGCAGCATTCCCAGTAAACAAGAACAGATAACTCAGACAGAATCTGCACAGCAAATCGGCTCTCAGCACCTGGTTCAGTTCTTTTAATGAAGCCCCTTTTCTCTCCATGATACGGCTCCATTAGACACTGAGAAGCTGGAGTATGTAAAATATTTTGTTTATCTGGCCTTTCTCAGAGGTACTGTCTGTCATCGTAGATGTCTGCAGTAAATATAGCAATGGCATCACTGGGTGTGTGAAGCGATTAGATTTACGAGGCACATAAACTGCAAAGCTTCTAATAACCATAATTCCTTACTTCAATCATAATACCAGCATTAGTGTCATGTTTTCCAGAGGATTTTATGTTTCTAAAAATATCTTAATTGTGGTTACCATCTTTACCCTGTAATTCCTTTAATTTGAAAGTGAAAGGCTGTGCCAGAGATGCAGCTGGAGAAACAGCCCCCACCCCAACACCCGCATTGTCTATGTGGGTAGCAGGCAAGATTGATTGCCCATCTTGCAGGTTTTGCAATTAAATTAGATAAATTTTTCTTGGAAAAAAAGAGGGTTCACACTAATAAGAAACAACTGATGGCCAAGTCAAATGTGGGGGTGGGGAGTGAAGGGAAGAACCTTTGTTCCCCCCCTTCTTCCCCTCCCCGCTTCTTCCCCTCCCCCCTCTTCCTCTCCTCCCCTGCCTATGCCCAGGGTGATTCTGCCTGAATGCGTCTCACATCTTGTCCTAACCATTGGCATTATTTGAAAAGCCTTTGGAAAGATGCCAACTACCAGACAATTTTCCTTTTGACCCTTATCCCAAATGTTAGTTCAGGTGCTTGAGATAGGATGCTTGGCTTGTGGAATTTCTCTGACTTTTAAGGATAAAAGGAAGACAATTCCCTGTGAGTCAGTGCACACACACACACACACAGACACACACACAGAGAGAGAGAGAGAGAGAGAGAGAGAGAGAGAGAGAGAGAGAGAGAGAGAGAGAGAGAGAGATGAGAAAGAGGGAGAGGCTCAGAGGAAAAGTCTATTGGCATTAGTCTGCACAAGAATTTGTCCTTGGGCCCCACTGTTTACAATGCAACTTGTTTAGGTTACTGCAAGAACTACTGGGGTTAAATGGATGTTTTATTGTATCTGTTTTAGAATTGGAGATACTTGAAGTACCCTAGTGTGGTGATATTGAGTCCCCCAATATATTGTGCACCCTAATAAACTTATCTGGGATCAGAGAACAGAACAGCCACTAGATAGACATAGAGGCCAGAAAATGGTGGCACACACGCCTTTAATCCTAGCTTTCTGGAGGCAGAGATCCATCTGGATCTCTTTGAGTTCAAGGCCACACTGGAAAAAACCAGGCATGATGACACACATCTTTAATTCCAGCACTTGAGAGCTCATGTCTTGCTTGGAAAAGACACATGTCTTTAATCCCGGGAAATGATGGCAGGAAGCAGAAAGGTATATAAGGCTTGAGGACCAGGAACTAGAAGCTTTTTAAGCTTTTAAACTTTTAAGCTTTTAGGTTTTGAGCAGCACAGTTCAGCTGAGAGCCATTCAAATGAGGACTCAGAGGCTTCCAGTCTGAGGAAATAGGATCAGCTGAGAAGTTATCGAGGTGAGGTTAGTTCTGCTGTGGCTTGTTCTGCTTCTCCGATCTTTACCCCAATATCTGCCTCCGGGTTTGTTTTTATTAAATAAGACCATTTAAGATTTGTGCTACACCCCAGCGTTAGCCACTAGAAGAGGATTGTAAAAGAACATCACTGAATTTACAGCCATGACAGACAGACGATATGGTAGACCCTAGCTAAAGACAGAGAAGAAGGGGGAACTTCCCTAAGGGATGTTTCTTAGTGAATATTAAAAAATGGTTCTTGTTTATTCTTTGAGAATATCCTACTATTTTTATCATATTCTTTCCCCTCCAACTCTGCTCAGATCTTCCGCCATCTCCCTGACCACCCAACCTCAGGTTCTTGCTCTCTCTTAGAAAATGAAACCCACAAAGATACATGGAGTCCCATTTGCATTGGCTAACTACAACTGAGCATGGATGGAGCCTGTCCTGGAGCGTGGTGGATGTAGCCAGCGTCACTTCATTAGAGAAAACTGATTGTTTTCTTTACCAGCAGCTACCAATTGCTAGTAGTTGCTTAGACAGTGGTGGGTCTTCCTGCCCACTTTCTCTCCCCAGTGCCCCAGCTTGAACCTGTGAAGGTCTTGTGCATGCTGCCATAGCCTCTGTGAGTTCACATGTCTAACAGCCCATCGTGTGTAGAAAACATTGTTTCCTTGAAGCCACCCATCACCACTTCTGGTTCTTAGAATCTCTCTTTCCCACTACTGAGTATTTTTTTTTAAAACACTGCCCTGGGAATAGACACAGATGTAAGCTTAGCACAGAACACACAAGTGATAGAGCTCTGTAAGGTCTGCACATGGTTCCATCCTGTGATGAGCACCACGGTTAGCAGCTTTGCTCATCGCTGCAGATTCTTTTCTATTCACATCCAAATATAATACTTCCCAGAAATATAATTGTGCTACACGTGCTATTTGTGGGCAGCTTTTTAACCCAATATATTGTGGACGCTCTTCTGGAGGAGGAAATCCACATTTGTCTCAACCTATTTAATGCTTCTTTGGCATTCTATAGTAGAGTTGGAGCCTAGGCTACTTAACTGCTCCTGTACTGATTTAAAAGGTCTTTAGTATTTTGTTCTTTCAAAGAATAAATGTTTCTAAGGACATCTTGGCCATATATCTTCAGATGCTCATGATCATATTTTGCTGGACAGATTCTTAAAAACTGATATTAAAAGTTGTATTAACTACTGGACAGATCAATAGGTATTGGGAATTGTTTTTTTTTTTTTTAACTGTGTGACACTTTTCAGTTTTCCCAATAATAAATGAAAGAACTATTCCTATAGTGCAGTGTGGGCGCCAGCCATTGCCTCTAAGGCAAACCTAGGGTTCAGATGAGGCACTTTCATTCTCTTCATTTGCTGTTTCTCAAGTCAATCATGTCATTGACCTTTTTTTTCCGTATAGGTATATGTGTTCTTTGCTTTTTCCTATTAGAGTTTTTTCTTTTCTATAAAAAATATAAGGCAAGTGTTACATTATTATGTTTGTATTAGATGTTGGAAATAATTTTCTAAAAGTATTGCACTGTTTCTTATTGTATGATATGCTCTATCTTATATAAATTATAATTTTGGTAAAATCCTGAAGTCTTTTTGCACATAATGGTAAATATATTTTCCTTATTTATTTCTATTATTTGTTTTTTGAGATATTTAATAACTCATTGTGCTGTTTGGGTGGTTTACTAGTACACAAGAAATTAACTTGGAAAGGGATGACTATGAGGCAATGGTGTCTAAGGACACACAGGGCAGCTGCTCTTATGAACTCACAGTGGCTGTGACAGCATGGGTGAGATCCACGTGTAGTAGAATATTGTAAGGTGTGTTACTTTTGTTTATGTTGCATTTGTTTAACTCTGTGAAGCTGTGTTACTGGGCCTGTCTAAAACACCTGATGGTCTAATAAAGAACTGGCCAATAGCAAGGCAGGAGAAAGGATAGGCAGGGCTGGTAGGCAGAGAGTATACATAGAAGGAGAAATCTGGGAGAGGGAGCTAAGATCTAGAAGCAGCCAGAGAAGGAGGAGGACTCCAGGGGCCAGCCACCCAGACACCCAGCAAAGCCATGAATAAGAGTAAGATACCGAAGTAAGAGAACAGGAAAAGCCCAAGGCAAAAGGTAGAGAAGATAAGTTAAGGAAAGCTGACTAGAAACTAAGCAAGCTAAGGTTGGGCATTC
Source organism: Peromyscus leucopus (assembly GCF_004664715.2). Classification (NCBI taxonomy): domain Eukaryota; kingdom Metazoa; phylum Chordata; class Mammalia; order Rodentia; family Cricetidae; genus Peromyscus; species Peromyscus leucopus. The sequence continues at coordinate 51,371,508 of NC_051066.1, read as the reverse complement.
ATAAGTAAGAAAAAGCCTCCGTGAATGAATTTATTTGGGAGCTGAGTGGCAGACCCCCAAAAGAGCCAAAAAAAAAAAAAAAAAAAAAACCCAACACACCCATGCATGCGCATACCAGCCCACGTCCCAACATAGAAAGGGGAAGTGGGCACAAAGACTCCCCGCCAACTGCAGAGCTGCTGGCAATTGACAGCTGCTGGGGCAGGGGAGTCTGTTCTCTTAGGAGTGTGGCCTCTGTTAAGTTACCACGTTCAGTGGAAGACCCCACACCCAAGAATATATGGGCAGCACACATTTTCTATGGGTTCAAAAAAGGACATAAAGTTGGATGGCGAGGGAACAGGGCTGGGTCTAGAGGAGTCGGGGAATGGCCCGACTGTGCTCAAAGCACGTGGTACAAAATTCTCAAAGAGCTAATGTGTGTTGTAGAAAAGAATTTAACTTCTCTCCAAATGTGTGTTAATGACATCTGCAATATTTAACAAGCCAGCTCTCTTTTCCTTATTAATTTTAAATGCTTTATTTAGAAATCGCAGAATACCTGTATTCTCATGGGTCTATTCCTTCCCTCTCTGTTCCATAGATCTAGCCATGCCATATTATATTGGTTTAGAGACAGTTCCTATAAAACACATTTGAATCTGGTAGTGGTCGTGCAAATTTTCTTCAGAATATATTTATTTTTCAGCAATGTCTCAAGTATCCTAATCATCTGTTCTTTCAGATTAACACAATTATCAATTTTTAAGAATTGATGGAATTAAATATTATGAATGTATCGTTTTCTTTGAGAATTGTCGTTTTGGTGTGTCTTGCTGAGTGTGTTGAGTGTGCTCACTGCTCTTCTCAAATGTCATAAAAACATATAGATAGTAGACATATAGATAATGTGGGCTAAGAATGGCTTTCCAGACTAGTTAGGCAATGACAGAAAAGTCAATATAAACTATCAGAAATCAGAAAGGGTTGCAGACAGAGGGAAGAAAGTATGTACTGTATATGGAAGGTAAGTGTGTACAGAGAATGTGAGACCATGAGCATGGCTGATTGAAGTGCAGGATAAAGACATTGGTTTGTTACCGACTGAGCAGAGAAAGGCAGGAGACAGGGTCTGGGGTGGATTTCAGTCTCATTTTTGAAGGAATGGGGCTAAGGTAGAGTGTGAGCTTGGGAATATAGAGTCTAGCTATGTCTAGACTGCTTGGATAGAAAGATTTTGAAGTCACTCAGCACAGAGGGAAATAAGGTCCAGGTAAGGGGAAAATGGTAAGACCAGCAAATAAGGAAACTCAAACCATAGCTGATGTAATTCCAGCATTTGTGATGTCCAGACAGAATTATCCCTTGAGTTTGACACCTGAGTGAGTTCAAGGCCAGCCTGGGCTACATAGCAAAATCCTGTCTTAAACAACGAAACAAAATAAAAATAAAATGTTCAGACCAGAAACCAGGGTAGAGAGCTCTGGAAAGGAGAAGGGGCTACTAAAGACAGAAGTTTAGTTAGAAACGTTACTGGCCATGAGGACCTTGTCAAATGCCTTTGCCATCTTCCAGCCTCCTTACATACCATTTTCTGGAGCCTTCTGCAAGGTATTCATGTGTATATGGTACAATTGTGTAAATCCTAGAAATACCTGATACAACCAAAGCTTGGCTGCTCACTCACCTTCTTGGATGAGGTGGAACTGGAATAGATAAAAACGGATGTATCCTTCCATCTTCAAGCAATTCCATATATATAGAAAGCACAGAACAGAAAAAGCTTACTTTCTGAGACCTGGAACACTCTACTTTAAACCCAGTGGGGTTCTCCTGTCACCCCTTGTCTTTTGTACAAATGTGGACCAAACTGGGCTTTGCTGCACTGAGTCTTAGAGGTCTTACTTGGTACCCAAACTAAGGAAGATGAACTGCTGAAGCTGTGGACTTCCTTAAGTAACAACCCAAGACTGACATTAAAGCATGTGGACATTGTTGGTGGAATTCTACAGTCCTGAGATTCAAGGCCACAGAAACCTGTCACCTTGAGAGAGAATTGCTTAACTTTCTGGAAGGTTTTCAGAAAGTGTAAAACAGAGCAGCCATGCTTCCTTTGCTGTTCTTTCCATATAGGGATTTTTTTTTTTTTGAGATATATGGTAGGGGCCAGGTGTACAGGTAGAATGCAAAATGCTATTTCCATGGAAGTTGTTATTGTATTATGTCACTATGCTCTCAGGGACAACATGCATAGAAGCATGTTGGCCAATTGAAGTATGATCATACATGATGTGGAAGGGTAGCATAAGACAAGCATGGTAAGGCTAGGATCTTATGCTAGCCGTCTTAGTAGCACAACCCAGGTAGGGATTTTCTGTGTGTGTGTGTGTGTGTGTGTGTGTGTGTGTGTGTGTGTGTGTGTTTCAATAGGAATGGTGCCCATCAGCACAACATACAAGATCATGGCTAGGAACTCTAAATGTGTGTCACCTGGTGGTCCCCGTGGCAGGGTTGCATCTGAAGAGCATGCCCTTTCATGCTTGCAATGCTGGAGGTAGAGGGGAACATTGGTTAAACATAAAAACAACCCTCAACTTGGGGAATTCTCCAGGCAGCTTTGTCACAGCTGTGTTGTGCAAACCTTTGGGAAAAGGCTGAAAACACTAGGAAAAGCCTGGTTCTGGCTGGTACCCAAAGGCACGCACCCCATAAACTGTGTCAGCACCCCATAAACATGCCACTTTTAATGGCAAGTGCATGTCCCTATTCACCACCACCGTTTATTCTACCACAAAGTCTCCAAGAACTTGGTTTCCAGAATTCCTTTTATCTTAACCATTAAACCAGCCTTGGAGAGATATTGGGGTCAGCTGTCCTGGACCTGAGTCATAGCTCCCCTGACCTCACCTGAGCAGTAATCTAACTAGCGACAAAGACTGTTGAGTAATGAGAACAGCCTTGTGGCAGGCTTCCTGATGGGCCAGCCATATTCGGAAAGCTAAACCCATCAATCGTCCAATAATGGTTTATGAATGTTCACTGTGGAATAGGAGCACTCTAAAACATCTGCTATGGTGAGATAATGAACATGGGTAGGTGCCTGGGAGTGGGAAGGTATATTAAAGAGACACGCAGGAAGACAGTCACATGGCCAAGCATTCACACAAAATGTCAAGAGAGATGCTGTGTGATTTTATCAGGAAGACCAAAGAGGGGATGAGACTAGCATGGGAAACCTGACTGAATCAAATAGTAACTTACCTGGTCCCCAAGAAAACAGAACAAACAAAGAAAAGAAAAGAAGGCTCTTTCAGAGTCGGAAGACCCACTTCCCATTCCAGGTCAAAGAGTCTTGTGCTCTGAGGCTCCCATGGCTATAAGGAGAAGGGTCGCCAACAGGAAAGCCCGAGAGGAACAGAGCTATAGTTGTAATTGCCACGAGGGGACAGGAAGTCAGAGCATGTATGGGCTATTCCAGCCCAAAGTGAACACAAGGCTCTAGAGGGAGACAGTCAGCAGGTGTGAGGTTGGAGATAACAGACTCATCAGCCAGTTTTGAGAAGTCATGGAAGACGAAAAGGTGTCAAAGATTGCAGGAAAAGTCTGTCTTAATTTTGACATACACAGTGTGTGTGTGTGTGTGTGTGTGTGTGTGTGTGTGATGTTTGGATCTCCTGCCTAAATTCAGAACAGTTTCTAATATAGTGTGTGTGAGCTGCTAGAAGTAGACAGAGTCTTGTTTACTTCATCAAAGGACTGACTGGTTAGTTAATTGTCAATCGGACAGAAACTAGAGTCATCTGGGAAGAAGAAACCTTAATTGAGGTATTGCTTTGATTAGAATGGCCTGTAGGAAGTTTGGGGGACATTTACTTGATTAATGATTGATGTGGAAGAGACTAGCTCACCGTGGGAGGTGGTGCCCTGGGCAAATGGTCCTAGATGGTATCAGAAAGCAAGCTGAGCAAGCCGTGGAGAGCAAGCCGGTAAGCAACATTCTTTTGTGGTTTCTGCCTCAGTTCCTGCTTTCCAGATTACTGTCCTGCTTGAGTCCCTGCCTTGGTTTCCCCAAGTGATGAACTGAGATCAGAATGTATAAGCCAAATAAACTCTTCCCTCCCCAAGTTGTGTTTGGCCAGTGTTTTCTCATAGCAACAGAAACCAAACTTGGGCCCTTAATAACTATGCGGCTCATAGGAACAACTCACTTCAATGCAAATGAACCTCTTCTTTGCTTCCTTATCTCTCTCCTTTACATTAGAATTTGTACAGACAAGGACATTCTGTAAATAAAATCAATTCTTATTTTCTTTAAAAGAAATTTGTTATTTCTTATTTTGTGAAGACAGAAAAGTGTGAGAAATATATTTAAATAAAATTATGTAACTAGGTTAAATCATATAATATTGTGACTTATTCAATAAATAACATATATTACTAGTATGTATCAGAATATTTTTGATATAGTGTGATTAGTTTTTAACTATAGATTAATATTATCATGTATTATATTAGAATATTATATATTATATTAAATATGGGTATAGAAATAGAAAATATGCAAATAAGATGGGATGGATGCATGTATTTAAGTAGCAAAAGAGCTGGTCAATAGATTAATGCCATCCAAAGGATGTAGAATGGTAGATCCCAGGATTTTGTGGAACCGTCTCATTAAAGCTAGCTAGAAGTGCAAATGTCGCCCACTTCAGAGTGACTGTGATGGAATCATCACTGGCAGAAGCCAGGAACTGCCATTTTAAACCCTTCCTCAGATGATTCTCCATCGTGCTCACAAGTCTTTATATTTAGACTTGGCTTCTCCTTGGAGCTCTATATTTGTATACCCAGCATCCTTCTCAACATCTCTACTTGCATAACTCCACAAGAATCCTCAACTTAATTTGTTCCTGGCAGAATTTTTTTTTTTCCGATACAGGGTTTCTCTGAGTAGCTTTGCGCCTTTCCTGGGACTCACTTGGTAGCCCAGGCTGGCCTCGAACTCACAGAGATCTGCCTGGCTCTGCCTCCCGAGTGCTGGGATTAAAGATGTGCGCCACCAACGCCCAGCCCTGGCAGAATTCTTTATCCCCTCAAAACTCTTTCTTCCTTCAATAAATGATACCACCATCCTTTGCTTGGGGAAAACCCAGTCACCCTTCTTTCTTTAAGAGCTTATACTGCCTTTCCCTCTTGTATGAAAATTCTGAAATGACCCCCAGAATCTCATATATTGAAGACTTGGTCCTAGATACTGGTGTTATTGAGAGGAGGTAGGACTTAAGGAGATGTGGCCTAATTATATTAATATGTCATAGGGGGCATGTTCTTCAGGTATATGTTGGGACTCTGTCATCCTGCCCCCTAATGGATCTATCTCTTCCTCTCATCTACTTCTTGAATTCCATGGCATGAGCAGCCAGCTCTGCCATGCGCTCCCCACTGTGATTTTCTGTCTGGTCACAAGCTTCTGAGACCTCTGATATCTTTCCGTTTCTGACTTTGTTGATGCAATCAATCATCCTTCTGATACCATGTGCCACATTTCCCAAGAATTAACCTTCCTTATAATCTTTTTTCTCTCCTCAAGGCGTGGTGTGATTGTGTGACACTGGGGGAGATATATTGTTCACAAGCTGGGACAACCAGCAACACACACAGTCATCCTCAACTGTAAAGTCATCAAGAAAACTAAATCAACACCAATGGTAGGTAACTACAATGGAGTGGACAGAAGGGAGAACAGTGATTATCAGGTCCTGGAGGGAAAGACGAAGGGAAATTATTCTAGAATGGGTATGGTGTTTCAAGTGGAGAAAGGGGAAAAGCTCTGTAAATGGATTCTGGTAATGGCTGAACAATGTTGAAAAGGTCTTAATGTCACAGAACTGTATAGTTAAGTATGATTAGAGTGATCAATTTTATGTTGCATCTATTTTAATTACAAAATGAAAATAAAAACAAAAACTATCATTTCTCAAACTCATCAGCATTTGTATGAGGACAGGGCTTGAGTGCCAGTAAGTTTTCAAATTGCCCAGAAGTTACACCAAAGCTTCCCTCCGCTGTCTTCCACAGCTGTTCTCTGTTTGTGATTCCTTCCACCCACAACCATCCTGCATTTTAGCCACTAGTTCTCATGATCACATCTGGAGTCATCTCCCCGGGGCACTTGAAGCCAGCTTCTTATCTACACATTCCCTCACAATCACTTTGCTCCTCTTGGACGTTGAATTCTCCAAATTTCAAAATATTTTCTCCACATTCTCACCAACAATTGCCGTATTCTGCTTTATTTTGTATAGTATCTATGAAATTGTATGAGTCTACATAGTTTTAGAGTTTATTAGTTAGTAGTAGGGAAAATGAGTTTGCTTAAGACCTCAATGAAGTTGACTTTACTGAGAAGGCTCAGAGCCAAAGCATGCCTGTGTTTGTAGAACCCTGGCCTGGATTGCTTAATCACATAGAATCATTAAAAAGTAATCATTCTGGCAAGAACTAACACAGATATTTTCGTTAGTAAGCACCAGGTAAAGATTCACCCATCCCACAACAGTAGAAACTTGGGTGACTCATTTATACATTATCTATTTTTTGCAGATACATGCATTTCTGGTTAAGTTTATCCCAGGGGCTATAAAATAACATGTTGACTATATTTATGGGTTGGTCTCTCATGACAACTCAGTTCTTCTCAACCTCTTTTTTTCCTATTTCTATCGTCAAGAAGAACTTGTGATCAAAGGACCCTCTTGGTTGTTGCTAAGGTTGTTGTGTTGGAGCTGAATGGAGTAGTGGACAATGGTAATTTCCTACTGAGAATACCAGCCCAGAGCTTACTTCAAGAGAAACTAGGCATCCTATTTCCTGCCTTTCAGGGGCTTTTGCTCTTGCCAGCATGTAACAGAGCCTAGCCTTAGGGCTGACAAACACCCCGCAAAAATGTTAGTTACATCTGGTAGAGTCACAGCGGCCTCTCTGTGCTAGCCATCTTGCACATAGACTACTAGAGTCTGCTCTGAGACCTGCTTACAAGGGAATTTAACAAAGGAAAGGTGCCCAAAGGAGAAAACCGGAGGGTTAAGTCTAGACCAGTTGAAGGTACAGATGGTATTTTGATTGGACTGGTTCTCTCTGGGGAGGAAGAGGAAGGAAGTGATCAGTAAGAAATGGCTTCAGGATTTTTAAGGGACCATGGAGTATAAGAAATTATTTGCAATGAAAGTAGTGTGGAAACAAATGAGTAAAACTCACAGGGATAGTGTTTAGGGTGTTTATTAGCATATGCTAATTATATAAAATGGTGGGCATTATTCTGGCATCTTCACATATGTATGTAATGTATTTGGGGCATATTCACCTTCCCTTACCCTCTTGTGACCTTCTCCTGCTGATCTTTCCAGCAGTCCTCTTGGCTACTTTCATGTCTATTTATTTATTGACCCAGTGAGTTTAATTAGGGCTATTTACTGAAGCATGGGTGTCTTAGTTACTTTTCAAAAGTTGTAACTAAACACCATGACCAAAGCAACTTATAAAAGAAAACATTTAATTATAGTTGTAGAGGGCTAGAGTCCATGACCATCATGACAGAAGCGTGGCAGCAGGCTAGCTGGCACCACACTGGAGCAGGAACTTGGAGCTTCCAGGAGGCAGAGAGAGATCACTGGCAATGATGTGGGCCTTTGCAACCTCAAAGTCCACCCCATTGACACGCCTTCTCTAATAAGACCACACCTCCTAATGCTTCCCAAACAGTTCCACCTATGGGGACCCAAGTGTTCCAGTATATGAGCCTATGGGTGCCATTGTCATCCAAGCCACCACAATGGGCACCTTGCCAGTGGCTACGCCACAGAAGAAAATATCTCTCTTTCCTCCAGAAACCATCAACTACCTTTATTTTGTGCCAGGGAAAGCCTTTTGAAGCCATAGACAGAAAGTAGAGCTGCCTCAGAAGTTTGCTGCCCCCAGAATTGTTGAAGACTAAATGACCATTAGGCAGGGAAGCAGTGTACGATTTAATATTCCGAGGACCAGAAGAATTGTGTTCGTCAACTTCCTGTCACTGTGACAGACAGTGTGACGCAATCAACTTAAAGACAGGAAGCATTTATTTGGATCGATAATTTCAGAGCCTCTGTCCATTTCACCTGTTGTTTTGCACCTATGGTGAATCATGAGGGCGTGATTAGGAAAGCGACTTACTTGATGGTTGCCAAGCAACCAAGAGAAAGGCGGTGCCAGCACTCCTTCAAGGGCACGCACCTGTATGATCAGAAGACTAGAAGGCCCAACTCTTAAAAGTTCCGCCTCCTCCCAATAGTGCTATGGGCTGGGGACTAAGACTTGAAGCCACGGGCCATTATGAGACACTTGTTCAAACCAGAGCAACAATTATACCCTATGGAACAAGGAGAAGAAGTGAGGTGGTGGGCTTCTTAACTGCTGCTAAGGAAAAGGGTGCATTTAGTGGCATTTCACACTGCACCCTGCCTCACTGATCCCACACAGGGAAGAGAAGCTATTTTCAGTGTTTATTGCAAACAAAACATTACCCTTTCCACACAAGGGACCAAGCATTTATTGACACAACTAAGACGGTTGGGGCCAGAGTCTCTAGAAACTGCTGACCTAAGAGAAAGATCTAGACATAGAAAATATAGCCTCAGCCCCATGGGCAGAAGAGGCCAAATAGAAATCTGGTTTGTTCTCGGTTGGAAACTTCCATGGGAATATCTGAGAGGGCCTGATCCTGGAGGTTGCATTTCTCTAGTCCACAGGTCTAGCTGGAGACTTAGCAACAGTAGCTCTTCCTAAATATATAGACATCTCCCTGCAAAGAATGCGTGATGAGAGTCATCCTCTTTCTGCATGTGGTCTTCCTGTGGGGATGATTCATGCGCTGCAACATCTTCAGGCACGTGGCAGAAGTGCCCATACTAAAACCTACAGTAAAAAGTACACAGATTTGCTTCAAAATCTTTGGAGAAGGGCCAGAACTTATGGAATTTTGGACACCAGTTTTATTTTTTCCCCACAAAACATCATCAGAACTCACCATAGCAATTTGCTAGGCATAGCCATGGCCAGGCCTCAGCTTTTGCTCTCCTTGTTGGAGTCTCGAGACAGCTGACTGCTTTGTTAAGGAGGGTAGTGCTGTACAAGGAGTGGGTTGTAACTAATTACCTGTGGGTCTGCTTAGGTGAGCTGCAACGATTCTATTTTCTCACCCCTTCCTTCATGGCAAAAAAATCACTAATGAGGCCGTTAAAGGAGATGACATGTCTGCGCCTCCGATGCAGCGGTATGTGGAAAGGGAAAAGCAGAAGCCTTTGTTGTGAGTTCTTACTGGCTACTTTGTCAGGGCTGATTGTTAATTACTGTCATATAATACTTTGGGTGATTAATTGACCTTTCCTGGCAGAAACAAAGGCCACTTACTAATATAGCAGGAAGCAGGGTCCGTGCTTTGTTGCGTGGCTGCTTCTCCGGGGGGTGACTCTCCATCTGAACCCCTCCTTCTATAAGCATTCCCTCCCTTTTGTGGGTCTTTACCCATCAGGCTTCCTGTCTATTGGCAAATGTTGCTTTCAGGGTCACCAAGACAGGCTATTTTATTCTGAAATGATACGAAAACAATCAAACAAGCAAAAACAAGAAACGATGCACACACAGGAAGTAGCTTTCTTTTTTTTTTCTACTTCTAACATTTTAGTTGCCCCGATTGCAGCTTGGGCTTGGTGAACTTGGTGTCAGAGCTGAAGCTATTTCCTTACCGCTGCTAAAAACTCGTGTCTTCCTTGCACAGTCTTGGTGCAGTGGGAAGGGGCTTGGACCTGCCTAGGCTCAGTGTGCTGGGCTCTGCTGACTCCCCATGGGAGACCTCGATTTGGGGGATGTGGGGTTGCAGGGTGGCTTGGGAAAGAGGGCTGGGGGTGGGAAGAGGGAGGAGGGGGGTCTGTGGATAGCATGTGGAGTGAGTAGAAATTTTCTTAATAAAGAAAAATGAAAAAAAAAAACCTCATATCTTATCTGCAACTATGGAGCACTTTCTTTAAGCCAAACACTGTAAGATATTGAAGAATGAATCATGTGGATTTGATCCTTCAGAAACTCACTATGTAGCCAGTGAGACAGATACACATGCCAGGCTTATTCAGGCTGTCCAGTCCCCCTGCCCTGTAGACACACACTGCGGCGGCCTCCCTTCGAGTGGGTAACTCCTGCTGCAGTTCTTCTCCTGAGCTCCGCGCTGGTGGACCCCCTTCTCTCCCGTGGCCATCCTTCAGGTACTGCCAGTAGATCATATCCAATGGAACTCATGTATGTGTTCCCACCAAAACTGCTCCTTTCTCCTGAATTCTCTTCTTTGGGTTATATAGAGCTACTGGGATATCTGAAGTCTCCTCCTTCAATAATGTGGTTGAATTTATCTCTGGTTCTGTTACATTTTGTTTTTTATAGCTTCTGTCCTTCCTTTCTTCTCCACCTCCCATCACTCACCCCAACAACCATCCATTGCCTGTCTAAAGTTTTGCAACAATCCCTAACAGATTTCTTGCTCTCCGACTTCTCATGTCCTCAAGAGTGGTTTCTTTAAATGGAAAAATCTGATTCTGTTGCTTTGTGACTCCATATAATCTTTCAGTGAGTGAAAGTCCCTGAGCTGGGCATGTGATTCCTTCCAGATCCGGCCCATACCCACTTGTGTGGAACTTTTGGAGATTTGTGTTTGCCTCTGTGCCTGCCTCTTTCTATCCACAGCTCTCTTCCCCCCTGCCCCTCCCCACCCTCCCGTCTCCTACCCTCTTACCTTTCCCATTCCCACTCAACGGCTTAATACATTTTTCATTTAAAATTCTCTTACACATGGCTTCCCAAATGAGTATTTTAATGGGGCACAGATAGACTTGGCCTTTTATGGTGCCCCTTTGTCATCCTGGACTTGTTTTCCTATTATACCCTAGCATCACATGACTCTTACTTATGAAGAGTGCCACACTCTCAGGATCTTGTGAAGTCCATTTGGATAGGGTTTGACTTAACGTTTTATTCCATCACTTAGCATAGTCTCTGCTCCTAATGAGTTCAATTAATTATTATGGAGTACATAAACAAACTAACAACATTCCACAGGGGTCAGCCTTTTGATAATTATTTTATATCACTATTTATTTATTTATGTCCATGTGAGTGTGGATATGTGGAAGTCAGAGGATAACCCATGGGGGTCAGTTCTCTCTTTCCACCATGTGGGCCCGAGACAATGAACTCAGTTATCAGGCTTGGTAGCCAGCACCTTCACGGGGGTCCTGAGCCATCCCTCTTGCCCAGGACAATTCTTTAATAAAATTTCCTCCTCTTTTTATGTTTCTTCTCGTCTTCCTTTGAATCTATTTTTTTCTGCTTACGTATTGTTTCTCCATCTCCTATGGCATGCTGTGATGTTAGCAGACAAAGAATGAACTAAACTCTAAATAAGGCGATGCCAGAGAATTAAGATTTTACAAAATGCTGATGTAAAGGCTTCATGTGCAGACAACTGAGTGTTTGTGTGCCCAAAATGACATGTCTGGGTTTGGAATGAAGCCCATCCTTCAGTGCATTGACCTTAAACGTCCTGGTCTCTGAACTATGAAAACCACATGTGTATTGTGTAATGAAGCCAGCCTAGGGTATTTTGTATGACAGTCCAACCAGACTACAGTAAAATACAGTATTTCAATGGTACAATTTCACATATTGGGGCAGACTGATGGGAAAACCTACTTTATAAGAGCTCATCTCTCTGTCAATCATATCATCTACAGAAATCTTTTGTCTTTCTCAAATGTTATCTGACAGGATATTTGTTATAATTACTAAATATGGCCAAGTCTAAGAAAAAGTCAAACACATACTCACAGTTCTATACATCCCTAGGGTGGACTTCCTCATTGTGACCCTAGACACTGTAGGACATGCAACTCAGCCCTTGCTACTTCTTTTCAAGTTGCCTCAAGGACAGTAACCTTACTGACATCGACACCTCCACCCTTCTCCTGCCAATAAGCTGGGTTGAGATCAGGTAATGGAGGGGAGGAAGGCACGGGTTGTAGTCTGAGATGTCCTTTTGTACTTCAGTGTGAGCCAGAATGGTATTTCAAAGCCAAGTAAGGCCACAGGGGATCAGCCTGTCTTCCCTGAAACAATAATAAAGAAATATTTGGTGCCAGATAAACAATTATATCTTGAGTTTCTACCTTCAATGCATGGGTGTCTATTCTATTTTAATGCCAGGGTCTCAATGCCATCCATTCTTGTTCTCTTTTGATTTGATCTTCCTTTGGTTTGAAAAAGAATTTATCTCTGTATTTGTTGGTCCGGAGAGGGCCCCATGTTTCCAGTATTGCTAGGTAATGAGTACATAACACATTACACATAAGCACATGCGCCCACAGGTCTGTGATATACTTTCAGTAAATCTATAAGCTGGAACCAGCAAGAATTACATACACAACACTATTGAGCATCACTGCAAGCAAGCCACTCTTATCTCGACTTTTCAGCCAGTGCAGTCTGTGCTGAAGGACTGTCAATAACAACACACAGCATCTGGGTGTCGAGTCCTTCATAACATTTAATACAAATGAATTGTTTAGAAAAGGAAAAGCAAATGTGTATGCAAGATGGACACTTTTATTAAGTCATGTGAGCAAGCCTCAAGACAGAAGCCACCTTCAAGGTCAAGGTGGCAGCAAGGTAGCTTTCATTCTGAAGCCTTTTGACCTTGCACTTCTTAGCTCCAGAGTTACAAAAAATAAATGTGTTTTGTGTACTTAAACCAGCCTAGTGCATTGTCAAGCATATATACATATGCATATGCATACAGATCTACATACATATATTAAATGACTCTCCATTTCTGAGTAAATAGACATTTACTTTTATTTTTAGTAGTGTAGAATGATTATTGAATAAACCAATCCACAGGCCTATTTCTTGGCCCCACCATTAGGGTGCTTTCTTGGAATTGCCCAGAAGGTTCTGGTTCATTAGAGCCTGGGGGCTTTTTCTGTAAGCCCCTAACTTCCAGACTCCCTCTTCCATGGGAGAGCAGGAGACATGGTTCCAGCTGAAGTGACCTGTGGGGGCTCTTTATTCCAGATCCTAATTTAATCAAAAAGGCAAGCTTGCGGTGGCTAATGAGCAGCCAGCTCCCCCAGAAATAACTGTGGCAGGGGCAGTACGATACTCGTGTCTGTTTTCTTCCAAAATAACTTCCTTATGTATTAAAGGCCTTTCAAAATAAAAACCAAAACACATAGGAAGGGTAAAAACACCAACAGATAGTAGCTGCAGGGTATGAGCGTTGTTTGCATGTGGTCTTCTGAGACCAAGACAGTCAAGTAGCAGAGAGAGAGTTCCAGAAGACAGGACAGAGGCGAGAGGCGAGAGAGACTCTGAGAGCTCCTCCCAGCGTTGATTTTGTTAGTAAGAGCTTGGCATCTGCTCTTTAATAGTTACCTCAGTGGTAGGTTATGGTGATATTTGTGCTGAAATGTGATTTTATTTGTATGTTAATAAATAAAGTTGCCTGGGAGTCAGAGCTAATAGCACGCCATAGCAGAAGTCGAGTGGTGGTGGCACATGCCCTTAATTCTGATCACATGACAGGCAGATCTCTGTGTGTTCAAGGATGCAGCCAGCATGGAGACATGCTCCTTTAATCTCAACACCAACCATAGAGACCTAGAGGTCTGTATAGACAGGCAGTGACAAGGAGGTCATGTGGTTGGGTTTACTATCAATAAGAAGGCAGAACAGAAAGTCAATAAAAAGACAGATACACAGGAAGTAGGCCTCTTTCTGAGGGGAAGGACAGCAGCAGCAGGAAGAGTAAGAAGGCAGTTTTAAGTCTCAGCTCTTAGCTACTGCTCTGACCTCTTGGGCTTTTAACTTTGCATTTGGCTCTGTGTTTCTTATTTAATAAGACTGTAATATCTGTAGTAGGTGGAGATAGAGCTCCCAAAATAGTCCTTCACCCACTGCTGCATAAGACCAGAGTTGGTAATACCAATCATCTCCAGATTCTGGAAAATGAGAAGATATGCATTGTGTAGCCCTTTAAAACAAAACCAAACAAGGTTATTTCTACAATTCAGTTATCTATCATTTATTGATAAACTGCCTCCCTCAATTCTCTTGTTTTCAATTTAGTCAGCACATTTTTCTGAACAATTCCCAATATTTCTGTCTAGCAATTTCTATCTGTATCATATTACTATTGGGATAGCATTACTTTTTCACCTATCTAGTCAACTACATTTTGTGTGTGTGTGTGTGTGTGTGTGTCACTTGGGACTGAATCCAGGACCTCACACGTGCTTACATGCTAGGCAAGTGCTCTACCACTAAACTACAGCCCCAACCTTGAGTCAGAAATTCTCTGTGCTGAGGTCCTCTAGTGGTTATTAATCTTCAGTGTGGAAGAAGCCACAACAATCTCTCTGTTTGTGAGAGTAGACTTGTTGAACAGTTACAGCTGATGTTTACTTTTGAAACTCAGAAAACCACAATGTGCTTATGGCAGGCTGAAAGTGAAAGCAATCGGAGATCACCTGAGCTCTTTCCTTAGGCTGAAAGGTCTGTCTACTATCTAGTATTGTATGTAAGCTCTGATGGAGTGGTCAGGGAACTGTTTCTTCAGTGTCTCTCAGAAGCAGTTTGCTAAACGAGCTCGAGATTGCTTTACAGGCACCATCAATGCAAAGATCTGGCAGATGAAAGAGCTGGGTGAAGCATGCCTCACTTGAACATTCAGTTTCGGTCTGGGAGTATAGCTCTGTGGTAGAGCGCTTTCCCAGCATGCTTGAGGCCTTTTCAATCCCTGGGGCAGGGATGGGGTGGGAGGAACATGTGTCTAAATTTGCCCCAACTCGACCCTTTTCAGATGAGAGCCATGGTGCTCTCATCTATGAAGTGCTGCATGTGATGAGCTCTAACCTGAAGGAAGGGACAGAAGCATTTTTACTTAATGCAGTCATTAGCCCCCCCCAAAGATGAGCTTAACAGAAGCAGAAATGAATGAATAGAAATTTCTAAATACACACTTTCTACATTGTTATTTGTACACAATGGATGCTCAGTGTGTGTGAATTATTTGGTTTATCTGCCGATGGAAATGTTAATTTCATCTAAAGCACTCAAGTGTAAACAGCTTGAACTACACTTGACCATATATTTAGGTACTCTGTTGTCAAGGCAACACATTAAAACTAACCATCGCAAGTTGGTAGTATGGCTGAGCACTCTAAAATTAGCCATCTCGAGGTCATATTAAAGCTTGTGGGCACTTAATCACACAACGACATTTACAAGTTATAAATACTCTGAGCTATCTGAGGAAGGTCACATTTCTATCGTGTCTGTGTGTGGTAGTCTTGGAAGAAGATAGGTAAAGGCTGATAAACATAGGAGGACATAAATGAAGCAAGGCCCCAGTGCCTGGACAAGCAGAGATCAAGCCTTGAATCCATGACAGTGCCCTCTCTCCCAAGATAGGCTCTCAAAAGGTAAAGGCCAAATTCTACAGCCTGGCACAGCAATGTCTTCTCAGCTGGACTCCGAGTCTGTTGTTTTGGTCTCCTTCTTGATTCTTTGTTTCTGAGCTGCCCGCCACGCGCCATTTACTTCTTCAGCCAATATATAGTAAGTCCCCCTGTGCGCTAGGCACCATGTGCAAGGACAACTAAAGTATTGGACATCTGGTTCTGTCCACACAGCTCTCCTGCTCTGCCTTTCTGAAATGAACTCTCCCCCTTCCTCTTAAATCCCTTTAAGGATCACCTTAAGCATCTAACTACTGTCACCTCTTCCAAACATGAACATAATCATTTTTGGTGCAATTCACTTGGAAGTAGTGGCAGGTCAATATTTTATCTTAAATTACCAAGATATTTTGTTTTGACTTTCCCCC
This sequence comes from Peromyscus leucopus, assembly GCF_004664715.2. NCBI lineage: Eukaryota > Metazoa > Chordata > Mammalia > Rodentia > Cricetidae > Peromyscus > Peromyscus leucopus. The sequence goes on along the minus strand of NC_051066.1, from coordinate 51,355,565 downwards.
TTTTACATATTTCAGGTTTCTTTTATCTCTCCAGCTGGATTATATTCTAGTATCTTGGTGATCTTCATGCATGCTTTCAAAATAAGCATGTGATATTTGCTGTCTCTACTTGAAATCTTCGCTAGAGATAATAGGGGGGAAGTTAAGGGACAGCTCCCATCCCTTTTACAGTGGCAGATACCTAGATGTGGAATTGAGACAACTTGGGAATTGTGCAGGACCACTTGGGAAGTATCTACCTCTAATGAAAAAAAAAATGGTTTACTCAGGTCAACACGAATGTGATTTCCAAGTGCATTTCACAGCACTGAGAAATGAACAGCAGCCTCTAGCAGACAAGGCAGAGTCCCAGAAAGCAGGGCCTGATTGAACTTCACTCTGTGGTCCTTTTTAGAATCAGTGGTTTTTAATCGTAAGAAAGGTAGAAGCTGGTGTCTAGAGGGACTTTAGTATCTAGGCAAAACTCAAATATTGAACAGAGTGAAAGGAAGGAGACACATTATCCTCCTGTTTTCCTGCCCCATTATCTGACATCTTTGTAATTTCACTTCCTAGTTACCAATGATAATTCATTTCCCAGTGCCGGACACTTAAGCTTAGGCAAACTGCTATGCAAGAGGAGAGTAAACAGCGTCAGTAACAAAGCCAGGCATCAATTTTTCATTTCCAGTCTGATCACTAAACTTGCAGCCGAAACTGCAAGTGATACATTGTAGGTGTCCTTAAACATCAATAAAATTGATTTAAACGAGTTGAATCAAACCCACAATTACGGAGAAATTGGCCACACTAATATGTGTTAATGATAGGTGGGCCACCTTAATTTTGAGAAACAGTAACAATTAGAACGCTCCTGTTGAGCTTATTAGTGAGCTTAACCTCGCTCTGGGCTTTGGCGGAAGCCAGCACAAGTTTGGTTAAAGGAGTCGCATGGGTTTAAACTCAGTATTCAGCTACTGTTCAAGACCATTCTGTTCCACAGACCTTTCTGGCCAAGCAAACATGCCCTTCACCTCTGATCTGGTTAGCTGCCTCTTCTTCCCATGATCATTTCCACACGCTTGCCAGCAGCCAGAGCAAGTCACGTGCCTACTCAAGAGGCTGCTGGTGTAGACGGACTTCTCCCAAAAGCAGAAACGCCATGGGGCGCATGGCTAGTGATTGGAGATGTACTTCCCTGGTACTGCACTTACCTAGCATGGAAAAGGCCCTGGTTTCAATCTCCAGCACTTCTAGAAAAAAGGACAGAAATAGATGTTAGCTTACGTTTTTATTTTCTTTTGAAGATCCTTCTACTATGCACTATTCACACACTGCGTCTAACGCTGTGGCCCAGAGCATACCATCCTTTGATAGACAGAGGCGGGCCACACCTTAAATATTATGAAGTCAACACAAAACACAATTCTTTTCCCTCCCATCAACCCTTCAAATGCTCTCTAAAAAAAATGTTTTCTAGTTAAACATCTTCTATTCCTTTCATTGTCCCCCAAGACATCCCCCTTTTCCATTCTCTGATGCAATTTCACTTGCATTTTGCTGGACTATTAGGCTTGTAGCAATCCCAGGACTTTATCTGTTTAGTTCCCGCCAGCTCCCCAAAGCCAAGCATAACATCTAGCACCTGGAATACACTAGACACCCATTTATCAGATGCACAAAATGCACTGAGTGCAAATTGACACCTTCATTATGGTTGTGTTATGTCGTTAATGTAGCTTAGAATCATATCTGCTGCATAGTACCCTATCAACTTGTTCTGATTCTAGTGTGAAATTTTTCCTATGTTTTCTTAAACATTGTCTTCTTTATGTTTTATTGTTTGAGCATCCTCATTTATTATTTTTTTTAATTTAAATCCAAAATGTTCCAAAATTCAGAATTTTTCTGACGTGATAATGCAGGTGGAAAATCCCACACTTGTAATCATGTGATGCACACTCAAATGCAGAGAGACTGTAACTACTGTACATTCCGGATTATACACATAAGGAACATAAATGAATTTCATGTTTGGAACTGAGTCCTAAGATATCTTAAAGATATCTCCTTGTATAGATGTATGTTTTCCAAAATCAGAAAAAAAAAAAGTTGAAACCTGAGACATTTCTGATTCCATGTCTATTGTATAAGGGATATTTAACCTGTGTTATATGGTCTATTTCTTTTTTTAAACATAATTTTTTATTGATTCTTTGGGAATTTCACATCATGCACCCCAGTCCCATTCATTTCCCAGTTCCTTTGTATCCACCTTCATGTCCCCCCCAAAAGAAAACTTTAAAAGAAATAATAAAAATAAAATACAAATAAGAGTAATAGTTAAAAACAATAACAATCGAAAAAGCAAACAAACAAATAAACACCCACCTTGCTCCTCCATCTTTCCTGCCTCTCCATCCTCTTCATCATCTCAGTGGCACTGGGAGCTGCCGTGTGTCACGCAGGAGACCCTCTTGTCCAAACAGCTTTACTTGCAAATGTTCATTGTGTCGTGTGTTGTTGGTCTGGTTCAAGGCCTCTGGCCTCTGGTACATCGTCAATTCTGGATCCTCATCGAATCTCCTCTCCAATAGCCCGGAGGCACGGAGATCCTGTGGATGTGGTTCTGCAGGACCAGTCCCTTCAAGCACTCCAACAGGTCACAGATGGGGTAGATGTTGGGGAGTACCAACTCAAAGCCCTGGATGTGGACCTGACTGGTATCTGAGTTGGTCAGTCCAGGCTGCTGGAACCACCCCTCTCAGATGAAGGGCAGAGCCAGCTCTCCCACACCCGTGGGACCAGCTTTCCCAAGTGAGGGAGGCAGCTCTACTATGAGGGGTGGGGCCAGCAGGGGGCAGGGTCAGCTCTGTGTGTGTGGGGGGGGGTTCCCCAGCCAGTGAGGGGCGGAGCCAGCTCTGCACCTTCGTGGTTTAACATATGGTTCGCATGGGCCCCTGTGGTAACACTGGCAACAGACATCAATGCAGACCCCAGCTGCATCAGGACCACAGACCCAAACATGGCCATCAGCAGCATCTTGGGTCCAGTTGTCACTGTGGCCCTGGGTGGCAGCACAGACCTCTCAGGTTAGAGTGAGCCTAGCAGTAATGTGGTCCCCAGACTCCAACATGACCCCTGGCAGCTGCACAACCTTTAGTAGAAAAAGGAGCCACAGGCTTCAACACAGACGCTGGCTGTGGAGGGACCATGGATGGAGACATAGTCCCTAGCAGCAGCCCAGGCTCGGATGTAACCATGGCCCTGTGTGGCAGCCCAGGCCACTCAGATTGACATTGCCCCAGCTGCAGGAGAGTCCACCAACATGGCCCCAGGTGTCCCAGGCCCTGGGCGTGTCCATTGCCCTTGATGGTGACAGGTGCCATGGATATTAACATGGACCCTGACTGCGGTAAGGCCACAGACCCAGACATGACCCTCAGCTGTAGCTTTGGCCTGGATACCTCCATGCCCCAGGTGGCAGTGCAGGCCACTAAGATCAGGGTGATTTCCTGCGGTGGCATGGCCCTGGGGCACCAACGTGGCACATGCGGTGGCCCAGACTCCGGGCATCCTCACTGCCTTCGGTGATAACAGGGGCCTCAGACATCAACACAGACCCCAGCTGGGGCAAGCAGGCCTCCCATATCAGCCCGTTCCTTCCTGCCGACGTCGCCTCTTGAGATTTGTCTATCTCCATAACAGGACCCGAGCCATTCTGCTCCCCCTCTCTCCCATACTCTGGGTGGGCATGTGAATGTCCTTCATTTGCTGGGCCCCTCTATGGTCTATTTCTTGAACCCGGATATAGACCTCAACTCCCATCTCTTTTCTCCAGCTTTCAGGATTTTTAGGAATCCCAGTCTTTATTGCCCTGTGTATTTATGATCCATTTCATATATACCATATGCAAACTAGAAGATCTGCTTCCATGGCTTTGTTCAGACCTCTAAGAAGGTGGAGCGAGGACATCTTCCAAGAAATGTCACAGGACATGCTACCTTCCAGCCTGCCACTTCACTATTACTGGAAATTTAGTGCTTACGGGCTGTCCCAGACAAGCCTATCTGACTACCGTGTGGTGCTTCAGCAAGCTTCTCCAGGTAGACTCACTTCTTAGTACAACTTACACATTGTTGAGGCTGCTTTTCTCTGTGAAATGATGGTCTTGGAGAGGGTAAGTTGGGATTCATTATACAGTGTACGTACAGTGCTTACCTCCGTACATCTGGTGTCTGGTAAGTACCTGACACATGATGTCTTCTGTTTAGGTTAAGTAGTCACTCCTCCTGTTCTCTTGTCACTGGGTTCAGAATTAGAAGATAAATTCACCAATCCTTTGATTCAGGTATATATTCCCCATACCTGGAATCCCCACTTTTGACCATTGGAACGTGATATAATTCCATTCCCTAAAGTAATCATTTTCAGGCAGCCAAGAACTTGGAGAAGTCACCAAACTCATATTTATAAAAGCACATAGACAATCTTCAAGTTCCCCCAAATCAATATGCTAACTAATTTTAACGGTACTTTTGGGGCCCATTTTTTTTTTTTTAGCATATTCTCCCACTTAATTGTGCTTACTCAGGAACATCCAAGCCAGCCTGAGCCAAGTAACAGAGGGAGACACCAAAGGAATTCATCACTGAAAACCCACAATGTGGAAAACCTGCTTTTACCTAATAAAAAGAAGCTTAGAGGAGAAATGCCAGGATACAAGGGATTTTAGGATGTTTCTCTCCTCTCAGTCTTGCCTGTCAAGCTCATGTTAACCTCAGCTTCAGACACATTTTTACTAGGGAAATACCTACATATGTTCTCAGGATCAAACTGGAATGTTGAGTTTATGATTTAGCCAAGAGTCTTTTCTTCAGCTAGACACAGATGCATACCCAAATTTTAGGACATCAAGGATGTTTGCATGCCGTTTAATGTGAAATCACAGTTTTATCTGTGATAAATTGTTCAGTCATTACACCAGTTAAGAGGCTTATTCAGATGGGGCTCAAACTCCATGCCCTGGTCCAAGGACTCAGAGCCACCTGGGTCCTAGGGCTAAAGGCTCTTCAAACTGCTTTCAGGGTGACAGTTACCCAACAGTGTGAACATGCTAACTTTACTGAACTGAACACTTAGAAGTGATTAAAATAGTAAATTTACTTTACATATACATACATAATAAATATGTATATGCTAGATAAGTAAATCAGGAGATAAAAGTCTACAAAAGAGTTTTTTTTTTCAAGGATTTTAGGACAGTTGATAAACTTGAATACAAACAATGAAGTCACATTAAAAATGTATAGCAGCAATAAGTTAGTATCAAGTTATTTAATAATTCTAAAAACCAAACTTAAGAAATGCATTGATAGAAGGATCTACCTAACATGTAGATTTAGACAAAAGCATTTCTAGTTGACAAAAAAGTTCAGGGCCTGAAAGGGCTGGGCCTGTGATCACCCCTCTGGAAGGGAATCTCAGGCTGAGAAGGGTTAAAAGCTGAGGTGATGGCCTCTGGAGGCCTGGGGTAACAATTGTAAAGTAAATCACGTGACTGATGTGTCTGCTTATCAGTTATTTGCTATTCTGTTCTTTGTGCCTAGTTTTAATGAATCTCAATTTCCTTCCTATACTTCACAAGAACTATCTGTGTTAATTGATGGTTCTTTTTGTGAATATGATAATTTTCTGATGGGCAAAACACAGAGTAGAAATATCTCTGAGCAACTTTTTAAAAAGTGGAAGTAATTTAGAATTGCTTGAAAATATATTTTATGAGAGTTGAATTTTATGAATTTGGACCCTAGCAACTCAAAATTTATGAAAGTAAGGGCATGGATTTTTATAGTTTATTTTGCATTTGAAGAAAGAAAGCTGATCTGTGAGTATTTTAGAAGTGAAAAATTACTCACAAAATTGTTATTATGCTAATTAAAACTATCTATTCATCACAATAAGTCTGCAAATATTCTTAGTTCCAATGATTTGCATGCCTCTGTCCTTTACTGGGTATAACAGTTTTTATTTTATGGGCTATTTCTTTTTAAATATTTCATAATTCTAACTGGGTTATCCCTCATTAGCCCAAATTGTTAAATATTTTATCTTAGCCTAAATGTCTATTATGTGGCTTATGAAAAGACTATTTTCAAAGTTTTCCAGCATGTAGCCTTTTTTTTTTTGATGTAAGAAATTCATCTGGTATGGAAATTATTCAGAGATGTTAAGGGACTATATTAAGGAAAATTCGTCAGAGGTGAAAAAAATAGAACAAAATAAGAAGTAACTTGTATAGAGGAGACCAAAGCAAGCCTGTGGGAGATGGGGAGAAACCATATATTCTGCTTATTTTGGTAACTTAAGAATGTAAGAGTGGAAAGGAGACAAAATAACACACAAGAATGAAAAGAATAGTGTCTCCTGCCTTCTGCCAGAGAGCATTTCAGGGGAAAGTACTTAGTCACATTCTTGGCTCCTCTCTGAGATATCACATTGCAGGCTCCATGTTCAGCCTGGGCAGCAGAGCACAGAACAGTGGTGGTGTCGGTGACAAGGGATGGAGAGAATTATATAATGCTCGCTACTGAAAATCTCAGTGCAGAGATGTGTTCCATTGGAACAGCTCCCCTGCTAGAGGCCAAGAAAGTCAAGATGAATTCACACTCAAGTGCTCAAGCTGATACAGTGTTGGATAAGCTGACAGATTTCAAAGCCCTGCTGGACCTCACTGTGTGAACTATGTGGGATGAAATCAGGACCAGTGGTTCCATGACCAGGGTCTCTGCTCCTTGAGAATGTGTGTGCAAACACACACACACACACACACACACACACACACACACACACACACACACACACACATACACACACATCGATTATATAAGAATATATATAGTTATGCCAGAAATTTCATATTATTAACATGATATAAGAAGAATTTTTAAAAATGTAACTGTTTACACTTGGGAGACTGTTACTTTATGCTAGACTCTCGTCTCCCTCTCCCCTTGTCCCACAGGAGTTTACTGGTAACATATATCCTGCCTCGTGGCTGTCCCTCTAACCATACTACAGAAATACAGGTGCCCAATGTGAAAAGGAGCTCTCTCTGGGCCTCACTGATACCATTCATGATTCACTGATAGTTGAGTGTCAGCATACTTAGAATTACCTTGCATTGCCTAAATAATGAGTGTACAGTGAATGTTATATAATATACCCGCCAGGCCTGTTTTTATTTAATTGAATAAAGATTAACTACTTTGTTTGGCTGGTATATATTAAATTATTATATGAAAAAATATATAGTTATAGTGATGGCATAGATAGAACACGAGGAAGAATCATGACTTTCATGATTTCAAACTTTTACAAAGTAAAGAACAGGAAAATTAACTCCCATGTACTTCCCCAAACTCCCAACTTCTTTCTTTCATAATGATCCATGTTCATTCCCTTTAATTTTGAAATATAGCATACATAAAATATCAAAAAGTCTGTATTACTTTGACAAACATATATACCTATCTAACCCCTGTAACAAATTCATTTTAGCCTCTCCGGGTTTCTCTGGGGCTCTGAAGGGGATTTAAATCAAGTGGGTCCCATTTTAAGTGCTAGAATGACTGACACCGTGCTAGTGCTTTCGATTAGTGTCGGCTGGTCGTGGTTCTGTTGAAGAGTGGTGGGGGAAGATAAAGGGATAAAACCACACACACACACACACACACACACACACACACACACACACACACACCCCGCCAGGGTTTGGATGTGTCCTCCAAAGACTGTTGTGCTAAAAGCTTGTTCCTGAACACAAGCCACTCCTGGAAGGTGGTAGAACCATGAGAAGGGAAGACTAGTGAGAGGTTCTTGAGCAACTTGGGGTGGAGTGTGCTGTTGAAAGGGATTGTAGGACTGTGGCTTCTTCCTTTTTCTTTTCTTTTCTTCTTCTTTTGCTTACTAGAGATTTGTTCCACCATGTGCTCTCCACCACTGCCATTCAGAGTACCCAGAGACCGAGTCTACCCCATCTTAGACTGAAGTATCTAAAACTGAAACTTGGAAACTCTTTTCTCTTTGCAAGTTGATTACACCAGCTATTTTATTACAGTGACAGAAAGGTGGCTGACACAGGATCTGAGGGACAGAAAGGGGAAAGAAATGCATTCAGAGGTAAAGGATTTGGACCTGGAACAGTCTATAAAAAATATAGACATAGATAGAGAGGAGAGAGAGACAGAGACAGAGATAGCAGGAAGGAGAGAGAAAGGCAGACAGACAGATCAGGTAGTTTGAATGTAACTAGCCACCATAATCTCATAGGAAGTGGCACTATTAGGAGGTGTGTCTTTGTTAGAGTGGGTATGGCCTTGTTGGAGGAAGTGTGCCACTGTGAGGGCAGGCTTTGAGGTTTCATATACTCAGGATACCATCCAGTGTGATAGTCAACTTACTGTTGCCTGCAAGATGTAGGGCTCTCAGCTATTTCTCCAGCACCATGTGTGCCTGCACACCATGCTCCCCATCATGATGATAAAGGACTGAACCTCTGAAACTGTAAGCAAGTCATCCCAATTAAATGTTTCTTCATAAGATTTGTCATGGTCATGGTATCTCTTCACAGCAATAAAACCTCTAAGACAGAAGATGGCACCAGGGACTGGGATGTTGTTGTGATAGGCCTAATCATGCTTTTGTTTGGAGGAATTTGGACTTTGGTACTTTGGGTTTGGAAAGCAGTGGAATGTTTTAAGCACTGCTTAATGGGGCACACCAGTAGGAACACAGAAGACAGAGGTGCTAAGAGTTATTTGAACTTTTGGGAGCTCACTCAAGAGGTTTCAGAGGAGAAGAATTTTAGTATGTTGTCTAGAGATTGTTCTTGTGATATTTTGGTGAAGAAAGTAGCTGCCTTTTCCCCTTGTCCAAAGAGTCTGCCTGAGGCTAAAGTGAAGAGTTTTTTATTAATTCCATTGGCAGAAGAAATCTCAAAATAGCCTAGTATAGACTCTGTTGCATGGATATTGGTAACTCTAATGAAGATTTATAATGAAAAGGAGTAAGCTGATCAGGGTAAATCACAAAAAGTAAATTTTGAGGATAAAAAGTGTCAGGAAGTAGAATGGAGCTATATTCTGTGTTCAAAGAAATAAATGGATTAAGAAATGGAATAAAGGCAGTGGTGACCTCAGGGCAAGATCCCACTCAGCTAAGTTTCCACCTTGTGTAAAGAAACTAAAGAAAAAAACTTAGAGCTAGGTGTGGTGGGGCACACCTTTAATCTCAGCACTGGGGAAGGCAGAGGCTGGTGGATCTCTGAGTCTGAGGCCAACCTGATCTACAGAGCAAGTTTTAGAACAGCCAAGCTTAGGGCAATGAAATACAGAAAAATGGTGAAGATGTAATTGAATGAGGAGTCATGTTCCAGCCCCAGTAAGCAGCAGAATGTGGTAGCTTTGGCCATGTGGTTCTGGCTTTAGAGTTAAGGATAGAATAAATGGGTTATGGAATTTGCCTCCACACCTAAAGAAAGCCACTGAGGTCAGGCATATGTCAGGGGTGTCCCTGAATGGAGGCCTAGTAGAGAGGCCATTGCATGAAGCTGTGAAGTTGAAGCCTAGATTGCCTTGGAGAACCCAAGATGTTGGAGACCCCAGAATCATGGGATAACTGCAGAGGAAAGTTGCTAACAGGGAGTGGAACCAGGCCAAGAGAAAGAAGTGTGTTGCAGTCAACAAAGCTGAATGGAACTCGAGAGCTTTTTGACATCAGACATGCAGGAGCTGAGTTTGGAGCTTGCCCAGGTGGGTTTTGGTGTTGTTTTGGTCCAGTATTTCCTCACTATGCTCCCTTCCCTGCATTTTGGAATGGTAATGTATATCCCATGCCATTATATGTTGGAAATATGTGGTCTGTTTTTTTATTTTGATTTTACATGGGATGACAGTTAAGAGATTGCATGAATCTCAGAAGAGACTTTGAACTTTGGACTTTTAAACATTGTTGAAACTGTGATAGACTATGGGGACTTTTGAAGTTGGACTAAATGCATTTTGCTTTATGATATTGTTATAAGCTTATGGGGGGCCAGGGAGTAGAATATGGTAGTTTGAATGTAATTGGCCACCATAATCTTATAGGGAGTGACACTATTAGGAGGTGTGGCTTTGTTGGAGGAAGTGTGTCACTATGAGGGCAGGCTTTGAGGGTTCATATGCTCAGGATATTGCCCAATGTGTCAGTTGACTTCCTGTTGCCTGCAAGATGTAGGACTCTCAGCTATTCCAGCATCACAGCTGCCTGAATGCTGACATGCTCCCCACCATGATAATGGATTGAACCTCTAAAACTGTAAATGAGCCACCCCAATTAAATGTTTTCCTTATAAGAGTTGCTGTGGTCATGGTGTCTCTTTACAGCAATAAAAACTCTAAGACAGATAGACAGACAGACACAAAGAGACAGAGGCAGACAGAGAGACAGAGAGGGAGAGTCACAACTTCATAGACTCCAGGAGGAGGAAGTGATTTCCTCCCTCTTGGCTTTACATAACTATCAGTTTCCAAACGATGAGTCAGAGTCTAGCTCCATCATTAGACTTCTAAAGCTCCTTCTCTGTCTGTTGAAAAGACCATGACTGAATTTTGCTCACGCTTCACAGAAGGTCTTCTGTGCATGTCTCCTCTCCATCTTGTCTCTTCTCTTTTCTCACTGGTATCCTGACTATTCTCAGAGTGGCTTCCTGTCTAGGCATGCTGTCGATCATTGCTGACATTCCCATTGCCCTTTGGATCTTACATATGTCGAGAGAATAAGGCAGCAAGGGAAGAATGGCCCAGTCATATGCACACTCTAAAAGACCCTTCCCTAAATTGTCCTCCAAGTTTCTTCCTTGACCTGTTCTATCTTCAGGCCATGTCTCTCAGGCACGACTGACTTCTATTAGACAGTGTAGCCAAAGCACAGCCTTGGGGAGTCCATTTCCTAGGGGATCTACTACCCTGTCTTTTCTCTGGATCTCACCTACACTGTCCACATGGTTTCTTCATCTCCATCCTGATGACTGACCTCAGTAGCATGGTGCGGCATGACTCTAGAATTCCCTTCCAGATGGCCTCTTGAGCTCCTCCCCCCCCCCAACCCAACCACAGCTCTGGATTGGTGGTGTGCACTGAAAAACAGCTTCAACCAAAAGCAGAGCATATGCCTTCAAGATGAGATAGCAAGTTTAAGAATACGAGACAAGGCCATTTTTCTGTTGATAGATTCAGTTTATTTTATTCTTTACCTAAGGATGTTATCTAATCAGCCTTAGATATTGTGTTTATTGACCTGAGAGATGGCCCAGTGATAAAGAGCACTCACTGCTCTTACATAGAACTTAAGTTTGGTCCCCAGCACCCATGTCATGTGGCTCACAACAGCCTGGAACTCTAGCTTCAAGGGATTGGATGTTGATGGCCTCCACCGGTACCTGCTCATGTTCATTGGAGATACACACACACACACACACACACACACACACACACACACGGGGATGAAGGGAGAAAGAGAGTTAAAGATAAAATTAATCTTTAGCAAATGTATTTCTTTATTTCTGTTTTATTTTTTATATAAAGTTCCAGAAGTTGCTTGATTGGTCAATCGATACTTATACTATTTACAAGGTTTTGCTTTTTGGTCTTTGGTCTATTTCTCTCCCCATCTCATTTCCCCTTGGCTTCCTGAGCAAGAAAGTCTAGCACGCTTTGGTCTATGTCCCCACAGAAACACGCCTAGTTCTTTGCCATTCTCTTTTCCGCTTTGTTATTCTCAATGAGTAACCTCGAGATTGATTTTGTTCTTTTCCTACTTTTCAAAACTACAATGGTTCTTTGTTGAATTTAAAACACTATCTTATGTTTTGTACTGTGGACGGATTTCTCTTTTTGTCCTCCACAATAGTGGACTTTCATGATTCTTGAACTTGACTATTGGTGATCTTTGTTTCCTCCTTTAAGAAGCCAACATACTAACCCCTGCCTCAGACTGCTAGAGGCTGGGTTGCCGACAGCTTTACAGAAACGCACAGTTCTGAAGCACTTTTGAATTGTGTATGAAATCCATGTCCACTTGTTTGTTTGTTTGTTTTAATATTTTGCCAGCCACATGCCTTTAAGAATCTGCCTTGCTTTTTTTCCCCTCCTGCAGCTGAGGACCAGTGTGGTTTACTTTGGATCTGGAGGAGCAAGTGGACCTTTGAGGGTGAAACTGGATGCCATTTGGTGCTGAGAGGCTTTCCTCCACTCCAGGTGCACTCCACACAAAGGATGAAAGCCTGGCGTTGGTCTAATCAGTGGAGATGAACTGCTGAGCTAGCCGAAGGCCGTGGCTCCAAACCCCATGACTAAAATACCCTCCTCATCGATTTTTTTTTTTTAAGCTGGATTCCTTCTTCCTTCCTCATCACAAAAGCCATCTTCACAGTGTGCAGAGGCATTGGTCACTTGTATGTGATATGCCAAATCAGAATCTGTCCAGGCAATTGTCACTCATAGGATAAAGTAGACACGTGCTAGCAGTATTAAAGTCAGTCATTCTTTATGTTCAACAGCAACAGAGCTCTTACTGCTCTGTTTCTAGTTTAGGGTTATCCACAAAAGCACAAGTTATGATTCAAGTCTCGGGTTTCTCATCATCTAAGGAATTTCTCTTGATTGTATTGCATAGACTGGCTAGCAAGAGGATTCTTTAATTCTTACCGTATGCTCCTAAGACAAAGCTGCTTCCCTCCAGAGAAAACCTTTGTTCTTTTCTTGGGAGGTAGTTCTTGGGGAGAAAATTGCTGAGAACTTGATGTTGTAGCAGACAAGTTTTCTTGTCCTCAGAAAAAGGGACCATACTGGTTTCCAGTTCCCTGGAGGGGCTGGAATGGCTCCAAGAAGGCTCCAAGATCCCTCCTAGCCTGGGTAGTGAGGAAAACTGTTCTTCCAGACTCTCAATTGCAGAAGCTGAGGTTTCTGCCCAGGCTCCCAAACACCATCCCTTTAAGGGCTGGCGATACGTTTTCCTCAGCACCAATGACACTATTTTTTCTTTGACAACAGAAACTGGAAGGCACGGAGCAAAGCATCATTCTCTCCCCCCCTCCCTTTAAATAGTATACCCTGGAGAAACTGTTTGAGGACTATTTATCCTTAACCTTTCACCCTCGGGTGCTATCCAATGCAAGGTCATGTGTTACTTAGTTTATCAGCTCCAGAAACATGGTTCGGTCATGTCAAAGCCCCAGGAAGGACTTTGAACCATTGTGCACAGCTTTGTGAATGTGGGGGAGCCTGTAAAAGCTGAGTGCAAAGGAGGCTGCTGAAAGCTCAGCCCCTCCCTTTCATTCAGCTCAAACGACTTCCTGTGAGGTGTGCAGACCAGTGTGGAGCTGGTTGACACTGACCAGGGCAGTTGTGGACTTCCATTCATGTTCCATTAACTTCCCTGGGCCATGCTCAGGGTCTTTCCCTACATTTGTGTCATTTGTTACTGTCGCCTGGGGTCTAAACTTGATACACTTTGGTTATGTTTATTGCTGGAGCTGCTCAAGACTGTACTACTCAAAGCTCCTTGGCCTTCTTCCAGAAGCTTCTTTACTGCCTTCACAATAACATGGAACAAGCTCCCAGAACACCAAATATTTTAAATCAAACAACTGCACCAGGTCTTTGTTAGCTTCTGCCTTTCTATTGCAGGAGACACCAGTGGATGGAGGATCTTCTCTGGTGGGGGGTCCAAGTAAAACCCTGCATGATTGACAGAGGCCCACACAGGGTCACTCAGGCTACACTTGACATCCGATCAGGTGAAAATTCAGCTCCAGAAACTTGGAGAGGATTTTGGCTGCAGAAACCATTTTCAAAGAAAATTAAACTTTCTAGATGGTTTAAACACATGTTTTTAATACTTATTAAATATCTTTTCTTTCTGGAAAAGACATGCTTTGAGAAAATGGAGAAAAAGATAAATACTAGGCAAAACAATCTTTTCTGCAAATGCTCCAGGGTAAAAGCAAATGAAAAATGTGCTTACTATCAAGGTAGACTCTGTCCTTGTTTTGGTATTTGTTTTTCTCTTCCCTCTCTTTACTGTGTGTATAAGAGTTCAGTTCATATGACTTCTTAATTAAATATTTAAGAGCATATAATGGTGGAGAATGGGTGATGTTAGGCTGTGTTTTATTGCAGCAGCTTACTGTGGGTGTTCCTACTTCACAAGATAGTTTAAACCCCCCAGAGGACTCCTTCCAAGCGGAGAGTTGAAGGTCATCTCACAGAGAGCCCTAGGAGCTCAAATACCTCCACTAGTGTCAATACTGAGGCTTCTATTATGTTCAGTTCAGGCCCTGAGCAGGACTTCCTTTTTCCTTTGTTGCTCTCACCTGTTCAGAAAGTCTGCGTTATTGGAATATACAGTAGAAGAGGGCACAGAGCTAGGGAGCAGTCTAATGGCCAGTGAAAGGAAAATCGCCACTCTCTGTTCCCCAAGACCCAATCCCTCAGCCTCCTCCCTAACACTACAACAGAATACCAGCTGATGCCTCTTTCCTCTCGTGCCTCCCACATCTCCTGTGGATCTCACAGACCATCTCCTCCTGGCCCCCCTCCCCTGACTCATAGCTGTGTTCTATTTTGCAATTCAAGTGGACATATCCTGCGTAACCACAGGTCATGCCCTCCTCCGCCCCCGCCCAAAACAAAACAACAACAACATCAACCAACAGGAGGGCTACTAGCAGACCTTCTTCACTCTTTCTGTTCCTCTGGACCCATTCCTCAGTCTCCTCCCTAGCCCTGCAACAGACCACCAGCTGCAGGCTCTCTTCCCCCCTGCCCATGTCTTCCATGGATCCCATGGATCATCACCTCCTCACCACCCCCGACTCTCTGCATCCCAGCCTCCAACAACAACAGACATTCCCTGTGAACACATCATCCAAGCAGACCAGTAAAACCGGCAACACTCACCATTACATGCTTTGAAAATCCAGAGAGAAAACAGGAACCAAGGAACAGAACACTTACCCCAAAATGACAAACCCAGAAATTAGCACCTAGATCTATGATCACCCCAAACTCAGATGCCTAGATGCTATCATAAGAACACAACCAATAACAGCCAGGACAATATGTCTCCACTAGAGCCCAGCTAATCTACCACAGCAGGTGCTGGGTGTTCCAACAGAGCTGAAACACAGAAAAAAAAAAATTAATGCCAACTATATGAAGATGATAGAGGTCCTTAAAGAGGAAATGGATAAATTCTTTGAACAAAGTGAGAAAAACACAAAGAAACAACTGGAGGAAATGAATAAATTCCTTAAAGAAAGCCAAGAAAAAAACAAACAGTTAAAGAAAATGAGTAAAATCATTTAAGACCTGAAAATGGAAATAGAAACAATAAAGAAAACATAAACTAAGGGAATTCTGGAAATGAAAAATTTAGGATTTCAAGCAGGAAAAGAGAAGCAAACTTTGCCAATGGAATATAAGAGATGGAAGTGAAAACCTCAGGAGTGGAAGATACAATAGAAGAGATAGACACATCAGTCAAAGAAAATGTTATTTCTGAAAATTTCCTGACACAAAACATTTAGGAAATCTGGGATGCTATGAAAAGGCCAAACTAAAGAATAATAGGAATACAACAAGGAGAAGAATCCCAGCCCAAAGGCCCAGAAAATATTTTCAATAAAATTGTAGAAGAAAATTTTAATGACCCAAAAAATGGAGATGCATATAAAGGTACAAGAAGCATACTAAACACCAAATAGATTAAACCCCCAAAGTAAGTCCCCTTGCCATATAATAATCAAAACACTAAACATAATAGAATGAAGAAAGAATATTAAAGGCTGCAAGGGGAAAAAATGAAGTAACATATAAAGGCAGATTTATTAGAATTACATCTGACTTCTCAATGGAGCTCTAAAACCCAGAAGGGCCTGGACAGTTGTGCTGCAGACCCTAGGAGACCACAGATACCAATCCAGACTACAATACCTAGGAAAACTTTCTATGACTATAGATGGAAGAAATAAGATAGCTCATGATAAAGTCAAATTTACACAATATCTATCTACAAATCCAGAAAGTGCTAGAAAGAAAACTCTAACCCAAAGAAGTTAAATAAACCCTTGAAAACACAGTAAATAAATGTCACATTAGCAAAACCAAAAGTAGGGAATCATAACACACACACACACACACACACACACACACACACACACACACACACACACACACTGCCACCACCACCACTACCACCACCAACAGGAATCTGAAGCAATTATTTATATTGTTCTATTATTAAATAAAACTTGGGAGTCAGATAAAACCTGATTGATCAGAGAAGCCATGAGAAGTGATCTATGATATCCTCTCTCTCTTCTTCCTTGATCCAAAGGGCCTGAGAATCTTTCTAAGCTTGTCCTGTATCTCTATATGTCCTGGGTCTCCCAAAACATCTAATGGCTAATTCTAGTCGGCCAGTAGCTAGCTGGCTGATTAAAGATAAACTTTATTGGCAGTCTCAGGAGTGTCAGAGTGTGAACAAAATACTCCACAATATTTCCCCCTTTTTGTTTAAATAAAAAGAGAATGTTTTAAATATAACACAGTAAAACTATATATAATAAGAACAATTATCAGGTATTGTCTAGATAAAAAAATGTACTATATGAACAATTATCAAGTAAAAATTATCACAATGTCCAGTCCATTTGCATTTGGCAAATTCAGAGAAAATACTCCATCATCTATCCTGTACTGCTGAGTCTAAAGTTTTGTACCCAATTCTCTTTCTATCCTAACTTGTATTACCAACCCTAAACTATCTTTCTAGATCTCAAAACATTTTCTTAGATAAACAACTTAAGCTATTATGTCTCTCAATCTTATACACTTTACATCTTTTATGTAAGTTTCTTTTCTGAATTTGGTAACAAGGAAAACTGTAGAACTACAACTACCTATTCTTCAACCCCATCAGAGACATGGGAAGGATATAATATTACCTGAGTAAACAAGAAGTACAAAGCAAGCAACTTTCAAAACTATAGAAATGAGAGAAACAGCTGGCTTCCTGGACAGTCAACCAAAGTTCCTCTACAATGTTGGGGCATCCATGTTCAGCCTACAGGCCTAGAATATCTGACAGACTTTTTTTGTGAAACAGAAATTTTGAAGGACTGTCCTACCTTGTCTTGGCAAAGTTTGGCAGTCACCTTCTTTTGTGTTCTGCTTGTCCAATTTGGACAGCATACTGTCAGTAGTTGAGGTAAGGGCAGTTTCTTTGCCCAGTGATTAATTTTGGCACAAAGAAAGCAAATTCCAAATGGGAGATTCTTCAATGCCAATCATCTTTTTTTTTTAAGTAAATTGGTGCTGCCAGGAGCAGACATGTATCATTGTCATGAAAAGCTTTATATTATTAAAACAACTTAAATGACATATTTTGTAGATCTCTGAAGTGTTTAAAGACCACCTATCTATATAAAATATATCTGTTTGACCTTGAAAACATACTTAGCATGACGACAAGTTTGATTGTTATAAATGATGACTAACCTGCATTTCTTAATTATCCTAAATAGTTCAAATTAATAGCTTTAAAGGACTAGAAATTTATATTACACTGTTAAATGAGCTGCATAGGTACAATACCTTGAATAAGAGTAGAAACATATATACAGTATAATAAAAATAACCTTAAATTTATATCAATATATAAAAATCCATACCAATGTAAAATATTTAAGACTAGTAGTCACTTTTTAGTTTAAAAGTACACCCTTTTTCCTATCATTCCTATATCCCTACTTTTTTTCTTTTCAGAATGTGATCCCTGAATCTAATCTCCTCTCCTTACTTTTTTCCTAGACCATGACCAGTAACAACTTGCAACCAACCCCTAAACAATAACAAATATCCATAACCCACCTAATGATCTAAAACTACACCTCACCTATTGGGATTTTGGGTTTTGTGTTTTTAAAATTACTTCCTGTTGTCTGGGGGTGATGGCATCTTTGGGGGACCCTGAGAAAATTGGGATAATGATCAAATCCTGGGAGAGCTAGCTGTTGTCCAGTCTTGGTGTGGTGGGAAAGTGCAAGGCTTATCTGAAGTCCTGACTAGAGTAGTCTATGAAGCTGGACCATTGTAGCTAACTGCCTTGAAATTTTACTGAACAGTTTGTCCAAAGCTGATCTTTGGGTGGTGTTTGTCAGCATAGTGGCATTATCACAATCCAGATGGAATTGTTGTTGTGGGGCCCCACCATCCTTTTGGAGATTTTACAGGTCACTGTTAGGAATGGTCATGGGACACTGCAGAAAACTTAAACATTTTAAATGTCATAAGCAACAAATCTTGGAGAGGTTAGGACCACAATCTATTAAATACATCCAGGATATACAAACTCAATTCCTAGTTACCTGCTTCAGATTCAAGCCCCAAACCACATACAGAGAGCTAGATGAAGCCTATTTCTAGAATTAGTTAGTACTCTATATGACCATTAATATTATGACAGAAAGTTTTAATATATGTATGTGTATATATATACACACATATATATGTATATATATATGTATGTATATATATAATCTTATAAATTTTGAGGTACTATTTATACCTTAAGAAAAGTTTTAAATAATCGAAATAAAACCAAAGAATTATGAGATTAGTGGCAATATAATAGTCTCTTAATTTTGATTTTTCTTCTGTCCGATAACCAACAGGCTCTTCTGACATGAAACAGAGACTTTGGATTTTTCTTCAACAAGCATCCTTGGATTTAGAGAAGGAGAGAGACATATTCCAACTCCAAAGCCAGCTTTAATTTTTAATTGAATCAGGACACAAAAAGACCATTTGCTTTATATGTCTGTAGAGAACAGCAGAAACAAACATTTGGGAAGATTTATGAAATTTTATCCTGTTGGAAGTGTGCTGCTATACCATTAGGCCAATTTATTCTTTTCTTGGGATATTTTCTCTGGATGATTTGTCCTTTTTCTTCAGAGGTCTCATTTGTTCAGTGTCCTTCAGATTCCTTAGTTGGATGCTTTTATTCTCCTGAAAAGACAAAAACAAAATCCTGCCCCACCTCTAATTTTTTCCATTTTGGGCAGATTATGTCTGATCAAATGAAAGGCATTTTTAGTCTTATAAGTTAAATTAGAGTGAATGGCCACACTATTTGATAAACTATCACCTCTTCTAATCAAGAGGTCTCTCCTGTTTGAATCTAATCTTTATCAATTTTGATGATATCCATAGCATTTCTTCTCCTATGAAAACAAAAGCAAAACCTCTTCCCCAATGTAACACATATCCTGGTTTCCATTCTGAGGTCAACACATCCTTAAAGTATACAGGGTGATTTAATTCAGCAGTTTTTCTACTGTGCAATGCTTCTCTGCAACGGTCAATCCTTTCTCATTATCATTTAAAAATTTAAAGATAATAGAGTACTGTGTAATCTATCTCTGAGGCTCTTTATTTCCCCTTTCTGTTTATTAAGCATATCTTTTAAAGTGCAATGAGATCTTTCTATGACTGCTTGTCCTGTAGGATTGTGTGGTATACCTGTAATATGCTTTATACAAAAGTTGTTTCATTTTACTAGAGACATATGCTGGAACATTGTCAGTCTTAATTTGTACAAGTATTCCCATAATGGCCATAACTTCTGATGAATGTATAATTATAGAGTCAGCCTTTTCAGAACTCAAAGCAGTTGTCCATTGAGATCCTGAATATGTATCTATGGTATGCACATACTTTATGTATCTATGGAGCACATATTTTAATTTTCCAAACTCCACAAAATGAAACACATCCATTCGCCAAATTCCATTTCTTTGAGTAATGGAGTAATGGTTATACAAAGAACAAGTAGGACATTTCCTTATAATTTCCTTAGTTTGTTGTCAAGTGATAGAAAAAAAATCTTTCTTCATGCCTTTGCTAATAACATGGTGTTTCTTATGAAATTCTGAGGCTTCTAGCACATTTCCTACCAATAGCTGATCAATTTCATTATTACCTTGTGCTAGAGGGCCTGGTACACCCATATGGGATCTGATATGTGTTAAAATGTTTTACATTTCTGATCATTTTTTTTGTAATTGAATAAATATCAAAGTTAATTCTGAATCATCTGGAATAAGTTCAACAGTTTCAATATGTAAAACAACTCTTTCTGCATATTGAGAGTCAGTAACTATATTAAGAGGTTCAAGAAAATCTAATAATACCATGAGAATAGCAAATAATTCTGACTTTTGGACAGAATCATAAGGACTTTGAGCCACTTTACTTAAATTTCCTGACATAATCTGCCTTTCCTGATTTATTTGCATCAGTATAGAATGTATAGGCTCCAGAAATTGGTATTCCCCGTACCATGTGAGGAAGGATCCAATTAGTTCTCTTTATAAACTGAAGTCTCTTGTTTTGGGGGATATTTGTTTCTAATCTTTCCCAAAAAATTACTGCAATCTCTTTGCCAATGTTCATTTTCTGTCCATAATGAGGCAATTTCAGCATTAGTAAAAGGCACCACAATTTCTGCTGGATTTATTCTTGCTAATTGATGAAGTCTTAATTTTCCTTTCAGAATCAATTCAGAAATATTTTGTACATAGATCTTTAATTTTTCATTCTGTGTAGCAAAAATATTCATTCTAAAATATTACCTTTTCTCTGCATAAGAATTCCTGAGGGAGAATGTGTAGAATGTAAAATAATGAATGTAATCAAGCTCTGGATCCAAACAATCCACATATGCATCCTGTAAAATCTTTTCTAGCAAAGCCAGTTCTCTCTCAGCCTCAGCTGATAATTTTCTTGGGAGATTTAAGTCCTTATTACCTTGTAAGGTTTGAAATAAATTACTTAGTTCTTCAGTTGCCAATCTCAGGTATGGGCCATAGTCAGTTAATATCACCCAGCAATTTTTGAAAATTATTGAGTTTGTAATTCATCTCTTCTGATTTGTACTTTCTGTGGTTCAATTTTTTGTAAACCTATCTTATTTACTAGATAATTAATAGAATCTCCTCTTTGTATTTTTTTCAGGAGCAATTTGTAATACCCAACAAGATAAATTTTTCTTTACTTCTTCAAACAGTTTTTCTAAGATATCTGCATTTGAATGAGCTAGTAAGATATCATCCACATAATGATGAATTACAGATTAAGGAAACTGTTTATGAATTATTTCCAATGACTGTTGTACAAAATATTGACACAAGGTAGGGCTGTTGTGGAAGAACTTCCCACTGATACTTTTTAACAGGCTGCAAATTACTATAAGTAGGCACTGTGAAGGCAAATTTTTTTCTATCCTGTTCTTGTAAAGGTATAGCAAAAAAAGCAGTCTTTTAAATCACTCACTGTAATAGATTGTCCTTTAGGTAATAAAGAAGGCAAGAGAATTCCAAGCTATAAAGAGCCCATTGACTGGAACACCTTTTTAATAGTCTTTTGATCTGTTACCATTCTCCATTTTCCAGATTTCTTTTTAACAACAAATATACCAGAATTCCAAGGACTGATCAATTCTTCAATATACTGAGCACTTAGATGCTCTTGCACCAGCTGTTCTAAGGCCTGTAATTTTCTGATGTCAACGGCCATTGTTCCACATAGACAGGTTTGTCAGTTAACCATTTTAAAGGTAGGGATGTTGGTACCTTTGAAAGATCAGCAGCTATTGTCCCTTGCTTATGTACATCCTGAACTGTCAGGGGCTATTCTTGATAATACCTTTTAATATTTCTCTCAGAAGCATTCTTTATTTTATGGTTTGTTTCTAAGTTTAGAGGAATATTAATGTTGGTTTTCCATTGTTGTAACAAATCACATCCCCATAAATTCATTGCTATGTCAGTCACATATGGCTTTAATTTCCCTACCTGTCCTTCTGGCCCTATACACTTGACTCACTTTGTACTTTGTTTTACCCGAGATAAAATTCCAATCCCTAGAAGCTGATTATTTGTCTCCTGAAGAGGCCAATCTGGATGCCAAGATGTTGGTGAAACTACTGTTACATCCACACCTATGTCTAGTAAACCTTCAATTGCAATGCCATTTATTTATATTTTTAGCTTTGGTCTTTGATCATTTATAGAAGTTCATCAAAATACTAGTTTTATGCTTTCTCCTGAAAATTTTGTTTTATCTAGTGAAACTGTTCTATCTTCCAGAGCAGTATGGTTTTACAACAGGCATTAAGTCTTTTAATTGCTCTGTGGAGGAGTTTCCCCAATGCTGACAGGGGATGGTTGAACCAAATTTGACATATTGGGTCTGCAAGAGGCCCCCTAAGGCCTTTGGTGGCAAAGGGTTATCTTGCCTGTCCCATGTTGATCTGCATTCATTAGTCCAATGCCGGCCTTTGCCACACTTTCTGCATGTTCCAGAAGGCTGAGGCCTAATGTTTGGATTATCTCTAGAAAAAGCATTATTTCTAGGAATGCTTTGTCTATAATCCCTTTTCAGATGACCTTGTTTACCACAATTAAAACATCTGACCTTCTGATTTTTCTTAATTTTTTTAGAAATCATTTCTCCTATCCAAGTGTCTTCATAAGCATGAGATCCAACATCAGCTGTATTTCAAATCCATTCATCTACGGGTGTTGATCTTGCCTTTAAAGGCCTAATCACCCTTTTGCATTTTGAATTAGCATTTTCAAAAGCTAAAGATTCAATTAGTATTTGTCTAACTTCTGGATCTTGATACTATACAGCTGAAGTCAATCTTTGTTTAAAAAAAAAAAATCAGTGAAGGCTTCTTTTGGGCTTTGTATAAATTTAGTAAATGACTCAGTCCTGTTTTCTGATTCTTCAACCCTGTCCCAAGCATTGTATCTGTTGTATGGCATGGGGCCAAGGTGTGATCATCAAATCTAAACTGTCTTTGCAAATCAGCATAGTGGCCCTCACCAAGGAGCTGGTCTTGAGAAATGTCAATACCTCTAGCCCTGATTCATTGATTTTTTTTTTTCATTTCCAAGCCATCCATTATGGAACCGTACTAACTCCTTGCCTCATAATATTGTTCCCTATTCTTATATTTTTGGTTGTGAGCCTAGCCTTCAACAGCTGAGCCATCTCTCCAGCCCTTGTTCCCTATTCCTAATGTGAGAAAGACTTTAAAAACAAAACCAAACCAAACCCTAATTCCCCCTTAAGAATTCCCAGGAGTCTCATCAGAGCTGCTGACAGTAACAGTGAAGGCAGAGTTGTGCAAGGATGGCCAGCTGCAGCAGCAGCGCTCGGCTGTAGGGGGCAGTGGGGGAGGGGTGCAAGGCTGGCTGTTGCATCGCCACATGGCTTGCAGAGAATGCAGGCAGTGCATGGCTGGGCCAAGGGCAGCTGCAGCCGCTCAAGTATAGCTGGGGGCTGAGGATGTGGGAGGTGGCAGCATCAGGAAAGCCTGAGTGGGTGTGAGTGGGTGTGAGTGAGTGTGAGTGAGTGGGTGTCGAGGAGGCTGACCTGGCATGGTGGTGGCCCGAGGAGGGGGTCCAGGGAAAGCCTGAAACCTGAAGGGAGAGGAAGTGAGCCACCTGAAAGGTGGACCTGGGGATGGGCAGAACCCACGTGGTAGGAAGCAGGGGCATGGGGCTGCCTGAATGACAGATCTGGCCATGAGTGGTTACTCTGGCAGCTACAAAGCTGGTGGCGAGTGGCTGCCTTGTGATCTCGTGCCCTGAGTTGGATGCCAGATGAAGTGATTATTTACATTGCTTTATTATTAAATAAAATGTTGCAGTCAGATATTGGGGTAAAACCTGATTGATTAGGGGAGCAACAGAGAAGTGACCAGTGACCTCCTCTCTCTCTCCTTCTTCAATCCAAAAGGTCTGCAACTCTTTCTAAGCTGCCTCCTTCTACTTCTTGTGTCTCTCTATGTGTCCTGGGTCCTCCAAAACATCTAATGTCTAATTCTGGTCAGCTAGTAGCTAACTCCACTCTTTCATTGAAGGTTAGCTTTATTGACAGTCTCAGGAGTATCAGAGTGTGATCAAAATATCCCACAGCAGGAATCAATAATAGTCATTGGCCATTGATATCTCTCAATATTAATTGTCTCAAATCCCTAATTAAAAGGTGAAGACTAACAGAATGGATGTGAAAATAGGATCCATCTTTCTGTTGCATCCAGAAACACACCTCAACATCAAGGATAGACATTAACTCAGGTAAAGGGTTGGAAATAGAATTCCAAGCAAATGGACCTAAGAAGCAAGCTGGTGTAGCCATTTTAATACTGAACAAAATAGACTTCAAACCAAAAACAATCAAAAGAGATGGGGAAGGACACTACATACTCACCAAAGGAAAAATCCACCAAAATGACATTTCAATTCTTAACATCTATGCCCCAAATACAAGGGCACCTACTTTTGTAAAAGAAACACTACTACAACTTATATCACATATTGCTCACACACTGATAGTGGAATACTTCAAAACCCCACTCTCACCAATGGACAGATCATTCAGACAAAAACTAAACAAAGAAATATTGGAGCTAACAGAAGTTATAAACCAAATGGATCTAACATATTTACAGAACATTTCACCCGAACACAAAAGAATATACCTTCTTCTCAGCACATCATGAAACTTTCTGCAAAATTGGCCACATGCTGGGAAACAATGCTAGTCTCAACAGATACAAGAAAATTGAAATAGCTGCTGCATCCTATCAAATCATGATGGATTAAAGCTGGATATCAACAACAAAAGAAACAGCAGAAAGCTTTCAAACTCATGGAAACGGAACAACTCTCTGCTGAATGAAAAATAGGTCAGGACAAAAAGGAAGAAAGAAATTAAAGACTTTATAGAATTCAATGAAAATGAATATACAACATAGCCAAACTTATGGGACACAAAGTGGTCCTAAGAGTAAAGTTCATAGCACTAAGTGCCTCCATAAACAATTTAGAGAGATCTCATACTCGAAATTTAATAGCACACCTGAAAGCTCTAAAACAACAACAACAACAAATAAGCACACCCAAGAGGAGTAAATGGCAAGAAATAATCAAACTGAGGGCTGAAATCAATAAAAGAGAAACAAAGAGAACAATATACAAAAATCAATGAAACAAAGAGTTGGTTTGTTGCAGGAGAATTGTTCCCAGTATGCTGTGCCAATAAAGTTTAACCTTGAATCAAAGGACAGAGTCAGCAATTGGCTGACTAGAATTAGTCATAGAGATGTTGGAGGACTGAGAAAGTCGGATAGAGAGAGACAGGAAGAGAGAAGGAGGGGCTGGAGGAGATTTTTTTTGGGCTTTTGGATCTGGAAAACATGGAGAGTAGGGTTAGTTGATTGTCCCTCCCCTGTTCTTTGGATTTATCAGGTTTTTAATCTCAATTTCTGACTCCTGAGTTTTTATTAATATTAGAACAATTAAAGTAAACATATTATTGGTTCTTTGAGAAAAATCAACAAAATAGACATACCCTTATCCAAATGAACTAAAAGACACAGAGAGAATATTTAAATTAACAAAATCAGAAATGAAAAGGGGCACATAACAACAGATACCAAGGAAATCCAAAGAATCCTAAGAGAATACTTTAAAAACTTATACTTTACTAAGTTGGAAAATATAAAAGAAATGGATCATTTTTCTCAATAGGTACCACTTACCAAAATTAAATCAAGATCAGATAAACAATTTAAATAAACCTTTAACCTCTAGTGAAATAGAAGTAGTCATTAAAAGTCTCCCAACCAAAAAAAAGCCCAGGGCCAGGTGGTTTTTGTGCAAAATTCTACCAAACTTTCAAGAACAGTTAAAGTCAATACTTCTCAAATTATTCCCCAAAACAGAAACAGAAGGAACATGGCCAAATTCATTTTATGAGACCACAGTCACTTTAATACCCAAAACACATAAAAATACAACAAAGAAAGAGCATTACAGACCAATTTCTCTTATGAACATATATGTAAAAATACTCAATAAAATACTTGCAAACTGAATCCAAGGGATACATCAAAAATATCATTCACCATGAGCAAGTAGGCTTCACCCTAGAGATGCAGGAACAGTTCAATATGTGAAAATCAGTAAATGCAACCCTGAAATGAACTGAAAGAAAAAAATACATTAGATGAATAAAAGGCCTTTGACAAAATCTAACACCCCTTCATGATAAAAGTCCTGGAAAGATTAGTGATACAAAGGACATACTTAAACCTAATAAAGGCAATTTATGGCAAGCCTATAGCAAGCACTAAATTAAATGGAGAGAATCTCAAAGCAATTCCACTAAAAAATGGAACAAGACAAGGCTGTCCATTCTTTCCATATCGATTCAATATAGTATTTGAGGTTCTATGTAGAGGAATAAGACAACTGAAGGAAATTAAGGGGATACAAAATTGAAAGGAAGAAATCAAAGCATTGTTACTTGAAGATGACATGATACTATACATAAACGTGACCCCAACCATTCCACTAGGGGATGCCTACAGATGATGAACACTTTCATCAAAGTGACTGGATACAAGATTAACTTTAAAAATATCAGTAGCCCTCCTATATACAAATGACAAAGGGATCAAGAAAGAAATCAGGGAAATAACACTCTTTACAATAGCCTCAAATAATATAAAACATCTTGAGGGTAACTCTAGTCAAGCAAGTGAAAAAAATGTATGATAAAAATGTTAGGTTTTTGAAAAATGAAACTGGTAAAGATATCAGAAGATGGAAATATCTCCCATGCTCATGGACAGGTAGGATTAACATAGTAAAAATAGCCATCCTACTAAAAGCAATCTACAGATTCAACACAGTCCCCATAAAAATTCCAACACAATTCTTTACAGACCTTGAAAGGACAATTCTTCACATGGAAAAATAAAAAAGACCCAGGCTTGCTAAAGCAATCCTGAACAATAAAAGAACATCCAGAGGTATCACCATCCCTGATTTTAAGTTGTGTTATAGAGATATAGTAATAAAAACTGCATGGTGTTGGCATAAAAACATACAGGTTGATCAATAGAATTGAACTGAAGACCCAGACATAAATCCACACAGCTATAAACACCTGATTTTTTTTATAAAGCCAGAAATACACACTGGAAAAAGGAAAGCATCTTCAACAAACAGTACTGGTCAAACTGAATGTCAGCATGTAGAAGAATACAAATAGATCCATACTTTTCACCCTGCATAAAACTCAAATCCAAGTGGAATAAAGACCTCAATGTAAAATCAGATACACTGAACCAGATAGAAGAGAAAGTGGGAATAGCCTTGAATGCAATGGCACAGGAAATGATTTTCTGAACAGAACACCAATAATGTACTAAGATTAGCAATTAATAAGACCTCAAGAAAATGAAAAGCTTCTATAAGGCAAATGACACCATCAATCAAACGAAGTGGCAGCCTACAGAATGAGAAAAGACTTTTACAAACTCCACTTCTGATAGAGGACTGATATCCAAAACATATGAAAAAAAAGAAAAACCAAGAAACTAGCCATCAACAAACCAAATAATCCAATTAAAAATGGGATACAGATCTAAACAGAAAATTTTCCATTAGAGGAATCTCAAATGGCTGAGAAACACTTAAGGAGATGTTCAACATCCTTAGCCATCAGGGAAATACAAATCAAACTACACTGAGATTCTATCTTACACTTGTCAGAATAGCTAAGATCAAAACCACAAATGACAGCTTTTGTTGTCAAGAATGTGGAGTAGGGGGAACACTCCTCCATTGCCGGTAGGAGTGCAAACATGTACAGTCACTGTGGAAATCAATATGGCAGTCCCTCAGAAAACTGATCTACTTCAAGATCCAGCTAAACCATTCTTGGGCATATAACCAAGGGAAACTTTGTTCTACAGCAAGGACCCTTGCTCAACTATGTTCAGTGAGGCTTCATTCATAATAGTCAGAGACTGGAAACAACCTAGATGTCCCTCAACAGAAGAATGGATAAACAATATGTGGTACATTTGCACATTTGACTATTACTCAGCTATTAAAAAAATCATGAAATTTGCAGGCAAATGTATGGAACTAGAAAAATCATCCTGAATGAGGTAACGCAGATCCAGAAAGACAAATATGGTATGCATTCAGTTGTAAGTGGATATTAGCCATTAAGTCAATGATAACCAAACTACAATCCATAGACCCAAAGAGGTTAGGTAAAGTTGAGGAGTCTGGGGAGGGGGTACATAGATCCCCCTGGGAAGGGGAAATAAAATAGATTTTGCATGTGAACTGGGGGCAGATGGAGATGGGAGTGGGAGGGATCAGGCTGGGAGGGAGATGGGATGGAGGGAGAGAGCATGGGGGAGAGCTGGCTGGAATTGGGGAGCATTTGGTGGGTCATGTGGAAAACTAGTGCAGTGGAAACTTCTTGGAATTTATGAGGGTGATCTTAGTGAGGACTCTTAGTAATGACGGATATGGAGTCTGAACTGGTCATCTCTTATAGTCAGGCAAGACTTCCAGTGGCAGGAATGGGTTACATTCTGTTGAATTTTTGGTGGGGGAGAGGGGCCATGGAGATCCTCGAACAATTGAGGCTGTGTTGTTCTCTACAAACTGATAGCAGGGCCCCATTGCTGAGGACAACATCCACACAGCTCAATGAACATGGAGAAGTTGAGCTGGTGCCTGCATGGAGCCTTCACTCTTATATTCTAGTCTCTTTGGTGCAGGAAGGTACTCTGCAGGCTTCTGAAAGAGAAGGGTGGGTACCAACATTTCACCAAGTCTGTCCTGCCTACAAGATGTGCTGGGTTAATGGTGGCACAGAACTTTTGGGGTTGGCCAATCAACATCTGATTTAACTTGAGGCTCACTCCATGAGAGGGAGCTCATGCCTGGCCCTGCTTGGATAGTCAGGAACCAGAGATGAATGGTCTTTTAAAAAAAATCAATGAAATGATTCCTAGTGACATTCTGCTATACTCATAGATCAGTGCCTTGTCCAGTCATCATCAGAGTGGCTTCCTCCAATAGCAGGTGGAAACATACAAGACCTACAGCCAGATATTATGCAGAGAGCGTCTAAATTGGAGGTCTCCATTGAGCTCTTCCCCTTGGAGTCTGAGGAATCCTGTGGAAGACGGGGAGGAAAGACTGTAGGAATCAGAAAGGATGGAGGACACCAGGAGAACATGGCCCACTGAATCAATTAAGCAGGGCTCACATAGACTCACCAAGATTGAAGTGGAAAGCATGGGGCCTGTACGGTCTTCACCAAGTATGTGTGATGGCTGTTAGCTTGGGTTTTTTGTGGGACTCCTTGCTATGGGAGCAGGTGTGTGTTTGACTCTTGCCTGTTCTTGGGACTCTTTTCCTCCTGTTAGGTTGCCTTGTCCAGCTTCAGCATGAGGGCTTTTGCCTTGTCTTGTGTTTTGCTTTGTCATGTTTGGTTGTTGTTTCTTGGAGGCCTGCTCTTTTCTGATGGGAGACAGTGGGGGAGTGGATGGGTCAGAGGGGAGGTGGAGGTGAGCTAGGAGGAGTGGAGGGAGCGGACACTGTGGTCAGGAAGTATCGGTGAGTGAAGAATCTGTTTTCATAAAGAAATAAGAGGATAGATAGTCTATTGCCACTAAGAAATTGCATCATGTGACACTGCAAAACAGAAAAATCTCATGATGAATAAAATTAATCATTTGTAGGCTTTCAGATAATTGAAATGTTTAACAATTGAATGAATGAACGATCTTGCTCATTTGCCTTCTAGATTGTTCATGTAATTTATTTAGGAATTTTATCATTGTACCAATCCTGGTTAGCACATGATTTTACACTCTTTACTAGATACTCCATTGACTGGCTGTCTTATGATTGATTACTTCTGTTATTGTAAAAGTATTTTTGGCCTCAATAAATTATTTTCTATTTATATTCCTGTAAAATGGGGGAGTGGCAATTGCCTACTGGCAAAGGGAAATAGTCATTGACCAAGTAAGAGTCAGAAAGTGGCCTGCCACTTTGAGAAGGACTTGGCAATCTGACACGTGAGGTTGTGAGGTTGTCAAAGGATGAAAGGCCAAAGGTCTCATCGGCACAGAGGATTAAGAAGCATGTTATCGGAGAGCTGTTTGGTTCAAAGGTGAGTTGTTGGGGTTGGGATTCTCCTAACTGCAGGTGAGTGCTTGCATTAGTAGAGCTTGTCACAAATAGGGGGCTTGTGACAAGAGCAAACAGGGGACATCATGAGTGTTGATGAGAGAACCATGTATGAAGTGAGGGTGCCTCATTTGGTGACTTTTTACCAAAGTCTACCTCCAGAGCTCCTAAATCTATTTAGGTCATGCATGGACCCCTTGGGGTTATGATCAATGCTTGATACTGATTCCCACCCTTAACTCTGAACTATAAACATACAGGGGCTAGTCAATTCTTTGTTATGGGATGTCTCCTGGGTGTGCATTGTAGACTGTTTATCTACATTGTTGGCCTCTGGATGGCAGCCTCCCCTCCCCCAAGATGTTCTAAACAAAGATGTCTACAGGCGTTGCCAAATGTCCCTGTAGGGCAAAATTGATCCCAGTTTGAAATTTATTCCTCTGTAAGTATGTAAAGACACACAACATTTACAAGGGGTGTGAATTAGCTACTTCATGAAACCTATTCATAAGCCCCACCAAAGTCAGGAGCATTAACGTTAGCTGAGGCCCTCCTGTTCTGACTTCTCACCACCAGTTTTAGGAAAGATATGGTTACCTATATCTGGTCATACTTAAAAATCTTACCTATGATGTCACACCCCCATCCGTCTCTTAGGACAGTTATATCTCTAGTGCTTCTAGCACGTGAGACCCAGCTGAGGCCATGGTGGCTGAGGAACACATCATTACAGCCCATGGCTTCTCTCTCTCCCCTCCCCGCCCCTCTCCTCCTTCCCTCTTACAAACTTGAGAAGCGTTTTTCTCATCACTGTTTGGAATGCTCCTGTTGCTTTGGGCAAACTGGTATATCAGACACCTTGGGTTCCCTTTTTCATTCTGTTTTTACAAAAAGTCTGTTCTTATTCAGGCCTGGGATAAGTAGGCAGATGTCTAAGTGTCCTTCTTGTTAACTTAGTCCACAGGGGCAAGCATTGACCCCAAGGAAAAGGCCTGTCTCTAAGTTAGTTAAGGACACATAACCTGTTACTAGAATCAAAACAATAAAGCAGGTCAATAACATCATCTTCCTTGGAATTTGATCTCAGTGCAAAGGGAAGTGACCTATTGGTACCGACTAAGAAAGATCAGTTGCCACTGAATTACAATTATGTCAGCCAATTACAATTATGTCATGCAGAGGATAAGGACTCCAGGGTAAGTCTACATATAGCCTCAGGGAGGATCGGTAATTAATCCCTGTAATTCATTGGTCTGTGTCATTAGACATCTCCTTCATTGTCCCCTATAATAAACTCCAATTAGACTCATCCTAGCTCAGATAGAGCCAAGGAAGGCCTTCACATGTAGGTACCTTGCCACCAGATATACCTACAAATGGTAGCTAGGAGTGAACAGAACTTTGAAGGAATTATCAGGCTGTACTGTGTGCAGTCTTCCATGGCAGCACTTCCCACAGGAAAGGTGATCCCATTGCCAGGACATTGTCTGACACGCAGGTGAACAGAGATACCCAAGGCTGTTAATGAGTAGAATGGAGATCAGCTCTGGGGCTGTGGCGCCTGCCTTGTCATGGGAAGTCAAGTGTAGCCAAAGAGGAGGTTTACATGTGCTTCTTCAGGGTAAATGACAGGGGCCATGTAGTGTCTCTTTGGCTAAATGTATGATCCCTGATACACTGTGAGGAGCTGAACCCGTCACTGCACTAAAGCTTATATTGCTATTTTGTGCTATGGAGAGGTTTTCTCCAGATGGAGATTTCATTCACCTGGGATGCTGTGGGGTTCCCTTTAAGAGCATGGAAGCTACAGAGAGGTGTTCTCAATAGTCACTCTGCTACTAGGGCCAAGGAGCAGAGGCATTTTATAGCCAGGGGGTAATTGTGGTTGATAAAATAATTTTGAACACAACTTCTATTTTTCAATTTTGTGGTGATATTGTGTTCCCCAAAATATTGTGCACCCTAATAAACTTATCTGGGGTCAGAGAACAAAACAGCCACTAGATACAAAGGCCAGAAAAATGGTGGCACACACACCTTTAATACTATCACTTGGGAGGCAGAGATCCATTCGGATCTCTGTGAGTTCAAGATCACACTGGAAACAGCCAGGAATGGTGACTCACGCCTTTAATCCCAGGGAGTAATGGCAGGAGGCAGAAAGATATTTAAGGCATGAGGATGAGGAACTATAGCCTGGTTAACCTTTTAGGCTTCTGAGAAACAGTTCAGCTGAAAGGCAGCCAGTCTGAGAAAACAGGATCAGCTGAGGAATTGGCGAGGTGAGGTGGCTGTGGCCTGTTCTGCTTCTCTGATCTTCTAGCATTCACCCCAATTCCTGGCTCTGGGTTTGTTTTTATTAATAAGATTATTTAAGATTCATGCTACACAATTTTTAAATTTTTATTTATTTACTTTTTTGTCTTTATGTATATGTGCATGGTGTGGATGTGAGTGGTTATGCCCATGTGCACACATTTGGAAGCCAGGGAATTCTGGGTATCCTGTGCTACAAATCTCTACCTTATTCCCCTGAGACAATTTCGTTCACTGAACCTAGAGCTAGGCTGGCAGCCAGCGAGCCCCAACAAGCAATCCCCCTGTCTCTGCCCCTTCATAACATTGGGGTGAGGCAAATGCTGCCATGCCCAGAACTACCACAGCTAGTTTTTTACGTAGGCACATGTGTTCACACTTATATAGCCAGTGCTCTTATCCACTGAGCCATCTCCCCAGCCCCTCCGCTGTCATTTGTAAGCAATGGCCAGGAAGGCTCACACTGAAGATTTGTGCCATGCTCCACATGAATTTTGCATGTCTCACAAGATCAGGTATAATCACCCAAGTGTCAACCTTAATTCTGTTTAACATGGAAGCACAATGTAGTTTTGCTTGGTCTTATTAGTCACTGATAAATCTAGAAATGCATCATCTACCAGTTAATTAAAGGGTGATTGTCCTTTTTTTGGTCTGGAAATTTGACAAGAATTCTTCATTTTAGAAAATCATGTTGATAATTGCATATTCGAGTTGCCAAGATGCAATATATTTGTATCAGTATGCTACTGTAGTGGCTACAAACATGGTCATTCTCTCTGTGTTGATGCAGATATACAAGCGTGCATATGGGCAAACACATATATACATATGTGTGGTTATATGTGTATTTATGGCTTGCATTTGCAGTGGATGGACCATTATTTCAATGTAAACCTCCAGTGCTCTGAACCATCTTGAATAATGAGGAAGTGCTAAGGTTCTGACCGCAGAGTGATGTTTCACAGTGAAATGTTATCAACTTTACCTACTCAATCCACTGTGAATTTACATTCTCTCTAGGCATGTCAACCACATCTGACATCCAAACAGGGCACTCTAATGCTAAGGAAAGGGACAAGGGTCCCTCATCAGTACAGAAAACTCTGTGTCCTGCCTCACAGCTGAGAATATTCACATGTACATCTTCTCTTTCCCGTGGCCTTTTCCACTTACGGTCTTCACCAGAAAGCAGCAGACTGTTCATGTATGGAGGCCAGGTTCCCACAATTCTCATTTTACTTAAAATGACCCTTCCATGAACTGTTGCTTTAGGTTACTTTTCTCCATTTTAAGTTGCTTAAAGTCTGTGGCTATCTTCCATATTGTTCTCAGGGGAGCAGAAGTTCTTTGACTCCAGAGCATGAAGGCCTTTGCCAAGAATATCATCAACCCTTTCTTTATATCACATTCTCAGCCTACTTTTAGTGACATATTGGCATGATTAACCTCCCCTGAACTCAGTCTTGTCTATGACTTACAAGCAGAAGGGTCTGAATGAGATATGTTTGCCTGACGACTAATATTACCTTTACTTTTTTTGTTATTGGGAATGTCTTGTTTTATGGGGGACTTTCCTATGTGCCAGGCAGTGTTCCAAGTTCCATCTGTGCATTGTGTCATCTAATCCTCACACACGGCTGTGGGCGGTCGATCCTATTATTATCCCCATTTCATAGATGAGGAAGCTTGGAAAGGTTAAATAACTTGCCTAGGATTCCACAATTAATAAGTGTCCTTCTCTGTCCATCACACGTAAGTCATTTAATACCCTAAATAGAAAAACATCCCAGAGAAAAATAGAGAGAGCAGAAAACTAAATCCATCACCAAGACATTTCATCAGATTGTGCCGTGATACGCCTAGCTTTCCTCTAAATATTGGCTTGCAATCACAGTCTCATTACTCATATCTAAACTATATATAGTAACACTGTGTCATCCAGAGAAGAATGACTGTAGGGGTTGGTGCTAACACATTGCAGCGTGTGTCTCTGTTTCTGCTTTGACTAGTGTCTTATTTAATTGGTGGATTATTCCCAATCAGACAACTAAGAAGAATACATTTAAATGCAAGTTACTTAGCATCTCTGAGCCTGAGTATCTATTCATAAACATACACCTCCTTTCTGTGTATTCAAGGGCTAGAGGATGGAGAAGAGAAGATAGATGACTATTGCTGGAAATAAGGGTGGGGAAGACCATTGTTTTTAAACTCATGCGTGTCAATTATGTGTTCTCCGTGCTCATCACAAAATATGCTCTGAGCCTGGTGCTGAAGCATTGCCTCGAGAAACCAGGGCATAGAGGGAGCTCTTTGACTCTACTGAATTGGAAGGTGAACTGTGAACTGCAGGTTGATAGCTACTCAGCTGCCTTTGTGTCCCCTTCTATTCCTGCTCACCACAAGGATCAGAACTTCTAGCCAACCTAGTTCCGGTAGTTCCCCCAGCAAACAGGTACTCAGGTGAGCTTAGGGGTGGAAAGAAAGCAGAAGGACTCCGCTTCAGACAGCTGTGTTGGTGCAAATATGGCACAGGGTTGTTTGCTCTGTAGGCAGAAGCGCTGGCAACACTCACTGCCATGAGGGAGTTGATTGACCAAGAGTTACCCAGCGCCATCCTTTTGTTTCTCCTGTCCTAGTGCATTCATAATTATCAATCTTTGGGTAACCCTTTACCTCCCATTATTTTCTCTTATAGTTCCTCCTATTTTTTTTTTTTTAACCAATTCTCTAGAGTGGTTTCTATTTTCTGGTGTAGACACACCTAATAGGTCAAATGGGGTTTTTAATAGTTAACCACATCCCTTTTTTTAATCTATAAAAGGCAAATTTGATCTGCTGGATGATTTTATTCCAAAATGAGGAGACCATAGTTGAAGGTTTCTGATCGAAGGCAGACTCAGGCCTAATCAGGCACATATAAAACATTTCTCTAGCTCTACCGAATGAAAGCTTAAGAACAAAATGGCTTGTATAGAAGCAAAACAAACCAAGCCAAAGACCACCTCAAGATGTGTTTGGTAATAATATTGTAGATGAAAGTATTGATATTGACTTCTAAGATTCTTCTAATTGATCACACAGTAAACCAGATGAATACCTATGCTGGTGTTCCTCAGTGTGGGTCAGGTTGACCATCAGTAAAAGTCACAACTGTATTGGATTGTAGAACATGATATTATAATAGTAGCAGTGGTCACCTTTGAAGGATGCCAGAATACTAACTCAGTATTTGGAAATTGTTAAACACAGACGATGAATCATTCTTTATTCTGTCTTTCTTACACAAGGTATATCTCAGGACGATCAAATAATTGGTAGATGGATGTCTTCTCTGCAAAAGTCTTATAGACACAGAGGGAAGAAGGCACAATTTGAAGATTACCATCTATAATCCCTAATAAATTAATAGACCTGGGCCTTGATCACTAGTAGTTGCTAACATCACTCAAAGAGCATTGAGTGGCTAGTATGACAAAGTACGCGACACCATCTATATTATGCTACTGCCCAAAGGCTTAATCTGACTAATAAATTCATTAGAACACGTAAAAAAATATAGAGAAGAGGAAAATGTTAAACACAACAGATGAACTCAGCAAACCCCAAATGTTAGGTTTAAACACATAAATTTTAGAAAGAAAGAAGTTGATAGGGGGAGCTCACATATTAAAAGAGACTTGAAATATCAAATAATTATAATGTAGGGTTCTTACATGAAAACTGATGCAAACAAGATCATGAAACAATTGGGGATATTTCAACCCTGGCTGCATAATTGATCCTATAAGATACTATTAGTATTAATTTTCCTTTGGTTCAATAGTATTTTATAGTCATGTTTTAAAAAGAGCCATTATCTTTTACGGCTGCATATTGAAGTGTTTGTGGAGAAATGATGGCTTGAATTTGCTTCAAAATAACCTAGGGAGCAATGTGGACATTGAAGGATGAAAACTAGCCAGGAGTTGGTCATTATTGAAGCTAGGTGGCAGGAACATGAGGCCTCGTGTTATTTTATTCCCCATTTGTGTACATTCTAGAAACTTCCTAGAGTGGAAGAAGAGGGGAAAAGTGGAAGGCATGCCAGCAACCTATCAGCAGTCTGGTTCTGGGCAGTTAGAAGCCCCCAGTTCCCACTCATTGTTGCCTGTCCAGTTCCTCAGAAACACACAGGTGCAGGAACTCTAAATCAGGACTTAACTTGTAGAACCAACTTTGCGATCTTCAGCTTGAAAGACACGAAGATCTGGAAGAAATTAGATTCCTCAAAAGAGCACGCTTCGGTTGGCTTCTGAAACATCACACACTGCGTGACTCACAAAGACTAAATTTACTCTCTTCTAATTCTAGAGACCGAGCCATGAAAACATGGTGTCAGGAGGATGTGGCTTTTTTGTTTTTGTTTTTGTTTTTCTGAAAGCTCTGGAGAAACCTTCTTTGCCATCTCTGGATGGCCTCTGATATTTCCCAAGTACCCTCTACAGTTGTGTCCTATGAAGTTGGCCAACACTGATGAGAAGAAACACTGGGTTAGGTTCCTTCAAGCTTCTGGTCTTTAACCCATCAGCATATTGCCTTGTTCATGTTTTTTTCTGCTTAAAGAGAACTCATTAATGTACAGTGTTGATTCATTAGCATTGGCATTGTGGCTCAGAGCACCGTCACCCATGTCATAAGACACATCCAACTATTTTGCCCTTAAGAATATCAGGCACACCAAAAAAAAAAAAAAAAAAAAAAAAAATTTAAAGCCGGGCGTTGGTGGCACATGCCTTTAATCCCAGCACTCGGGAGACAGAGCTAGGCGGATCTCTGTGAGTTCGAGGCCATCCTGGGCTACCAAGTGAGCTCCAGGAAAGGCGCAAAGCTACACAGAGAAACCCTGTCTCGAAAAACCAAAAAAAAAAAAAAAAAAAAGAATATCAGGCACAACTTTAGCATGATATAGGTAGACTGTTTTAAACAATGAAGTCTCCTATGACAACAAAAAAGTAAACATGATGTGACAGTACCCCACCCCCCAAGACACTTGTTTACACTGAGAACTTAAACCAGAAGGAACAATACTGCTGTGTTTAACCTCCTCTAGGAATATGGACACTGGGCCATCCTGCCCTGTGCGTGTCCCAGAAGGGCCATGCAAGCATCACAGGAACTGATCGTGAAGATATAAATATATTTTTAATAAACAGACAATGTTGCAAACTCAGAGTTTGTAATAATGAGGATGACAACTTCCCAGGGAAGGGGTACATGGCTATTGCCCCTTCCAGTCCCCTCACACAGGGGTTCTCTTGGCTAAATCAGATGTAAGGGAATCTGGGAAACACAGCTGGAAAGCGAAGGATCAGTAACTTCTGCAGAGTCCACGACACCACAGGTTTAGAGGACTTGATGTCATGTGAATGCACTGAGAGACGCATTAGAGGGACTTCACACCCATAGACTTAGTGCCTGGATTTGAGCAGGTGGTGGTGAGGAAAGAATAATGACAGGCTGCTATTATTATTATTATTATTATTATTAATAATAATCCCCCCCAAGTCAGACTTAACTTTTAAATGTAAAGGAGCTATATACAGAAGGTGTGTGGAAATTCTACCTTTAGGAATGGAAAGATTTGAGAACATATTAGGAGGGAGGGATGTGGGCAACAGCATCCATCTCTTTGCTTCTGTTGGTGGCTGGACCACCTGGAGGAAGGCTCTGCTGTATGGGCCGAGCTGGCTCTCCCTGCACTTCTCAGTTTATGATTAGTATAACCTTGAACTCTGGAGGGTAGCACATTCCACTACAGTTGCCTATAGTCTTGGACTTCAGAGAGGAAAAAAAAAAAAAAAAACCAAAACTTATTGTAATAAAGAATGGTGAATTGAAAGCAAATCAACTGAAAGATCGTGTCAGCGCGGCGTTGGTGGCTCACTTGAGTAAGTTGGTGATTTACGACACAATGTTTTTATTTGATTTGGCATTACAGGGATAAATTATTGAGTGTTAATTGTATGTTGATAAGCTGTTCCTGCTTAAATTTATTCCTTCCTCGGTTTGTGTTAATTGGGGTGTGTTGGAACAGAAGGGAATTGCCCACTTAATGCCTGGTTTGGCTTAGGTGGTCGGTAATAAGCGTGGTTTTAATTGTGTCTTCACTTTTATTCATGCTAAGAGAATAAAGAACTCCTATGGTGGGATTCTCTCCTGGACATAATGCATTTTTTTTTTTAAATAAATGAATTGTTAAAAAGTGCCATTACTCCTGTTTACTTGTTCAAGTTTACCTAAGTGGCAGCAGAAGGTAGGGTCAGAGGTGGGCTGGCAGAAGCCTGGGGACATTTGAATGCATATTTTACCATTTGAAATTTAAATCCCCCTTAGATAAAGCTATCAAGGGGCTGTGAGTGGATTTACTTCTGAATCCTGTTTCTCTCCTCAGGCAGGAAAGGACTTGAGTGAGGATCCTGAGGAGCAGCATGGAGAACGTGTGTGTTCGTGTACAGATGTGGGTATGGGGACAGGTGTCGGGGAGGAAGCCACAAGATCGTGAGGATGCTGTTTCTCATGGGTCTAGGGTGATCAGTCGAGTATCCTTGATGTGAAAATCCAAAACCTGAAATGCTCCAAGATGCAAAAGTGCTTTGATTTTAAGATTCTGTTTTTAAGTATGTGTATATGTTGCCTGTCTGCACAAGGGGTGTGTGCACATGAGTGCAGTTCCTGTGGAGGCCAGAGATGTAGGGTCCTCTGGAACCGGAGTCACAGGTGGTTGTGAGCCACCCGACATGGTGCTGGGAATCAAACCCAGGTCCTCCAGCCCCAGTATTCAAAAATGTTAAGCACTGACCTGACATCACAAATGGAAAATTCCACACCATGCAGCACTGTTTCATGCACAAAAATATGTAAAACTGCCTTTAGGACATCAATCTATATATGAGACAAAGATTTTATGTTTAGGTTTGGGTCCTATCCCCAAGATATCTCATTTTATAGTCATACACACATACAAACATGCATGCACACACACACACACACACACACACACACACACACACACACACCACAAATCCAAAAATGCTGGCCTCAAGTGTTTTGGATTAGGGATATTTGATCTGTATTTTAATGTCCAACAAAGCCAGGTAAGTGCAAGTGTCAAGAATCAGTGCAGACACAAGGCCAAGTATGCTAGTGCACACCTGTCATTCCAGCCATCCAAGTGTGCCAGTGCACACCTGTCATTTGAGACATCTGAGTGTGCCAGTGCATACCTGTCATTCCAGCCATCTGAGTGTGCTGGTGCACACCTGTCATTCGAGACATCTGAGTGTGCCGGTGCACACCTGTCCTTCCAGCCACCCGAGTGTGCCGGTGCATACCTGTCCTTCCAGTCGTCCAGGAAACTGAAGCAGGAGAATCACAAGTTTGAGACCTGCTTGAGCCACATGGTAAGTTAGAGGTCAGCTATATAATTTAGTAAGACTTCATCTCATAATAAAGCATACAAAGGCCTGGGAGCGTAGCTCATCAGTAGAGCCCCTGACTAGCATACACCCTGGGTTCAATCCCCAGTCCTGGGGCAAGAAAAATAAACATATAGCCCAGGTTGCAGGTGGACAAGTATGGTCAAAATTAAAGGAAGTCAGCAAGAGGAAACTCCTAAGAGGCACACCAGTTTGGGGGCAAGAATGGCCACAGGAGCACCCCACTTAGGGCACAGCAGGGCTTGTAAATAGCACCTTGTCTTAAAGGCACACTCTCCCAGGGCTTAATGAGTTCTACTAGATTTGGCAGGTGTGGTGAGGGGTGGGTCCTGCGGGTGCCAGAACTTTTGAGCATGGAGCAACCTAGGTGCATGTTCCTGGGTATCCTCTTCCTGGGACTCAGTGAGTCTTTCCTCCTCTTCATGCTCCCCTGCAACTTTCCTCCACCTCTCAGCCTTGCTTTGAGCTGGCATGTGTGATCTTTCTCCAAGCAAAACTCCAAGCAAGAGTTCCTCCGGAGCCATTGTTCACAGTTTCCCTGGTCAAAGAAGAAAGAACTTTGCTGGCTCCTGGATGGAGGGCACAACTGAAGGTTGGAAAGTGTTTTGATCTACACCAAAGAGCACATGGTGAATTCCTTGCAACTTTGAGTTTTTGCCCTTGAAATTGCCCTAGAGGCACAGATGGGTGACAAAAGTATGTTGAGATCTCTTATAAATGTATAAAGTCATTTTTATGTGTGTGCATGTGTGCACTGTGTGTGTATGTGTGTGTGTGCACTGTGTGTGTGCACTGTGTGTGTGTATGTACTGTGTGTGTGTATGTGTGTGTGTATGTGTGTGTGTGTGTGTGTGCACTGTGTGTGTGTATGTGTGTGTGTATGTGTGTGTGTGGTGTGTGTGTGTGTGTGTGTGTGTGTGTGTGTGTGTGTGTGTGTGTGTAGGTCAGAGGACAGACTGGGGAGTCAGTTCTCTCCTTCCACCGTTCAGATTCTAGGCTGGATCTCAGGTCATCAGGCTCGGTGACAACACTTTCATCCACTGAATCATCCTGCAGGCCCACAAAGTCACTTTGGCTATTTATTTCAAACAGGGGTCATAGCTAGAAGGAGATTAGTTAGCATGTCACTGTCATTGAAGTACTACTTCCTGAAGGAATGAGAGCCATCTAAGTGAGGGCAATCCTGGTGTCCCTGTTGCTTTTTCCTTCACAGGTATGTCCAACTGACCAAGGCTAGCTGTGAGTGTTCCCAAACACAAAGCCATAAAACTTAAACTATTAGGAGACAGTTTGGTGACTTTGGGGGCGGGGTGGGAGTGCTAAGGTGATAGTGTGGTTCTTGAGTGGGGACTTTGTAGAGGACAACACTGTGTCACAATGCTATAAGACTGACCATGCTTCGTGTCCTCAGGCCAGTGAGGTGTTCCTGACAGTCTCCTGAAAACAG
The DNA here is from genome assembly GCF_004664715.2 of Peromyscus leucopus. Lineage (NCBI taxonomy): Eukaryota > Metazoa > Chordata > Mammalia > Rodentia > Cricetidae > Peromyscus > Peromyscus leucopus. Next base: position 51,314,149 of record NC_051066.1, on the reverse strand, counting down.
TGGGAAGCAAGAAGAAGAGCAGGAGAAAGAGGGAACACCGCTCCTGCCTCAGCCATGCAATGGACAGCGAGGCCTAAGTGAAGAGGGGTCCATCAGGAAGCTGGGGCTTCTCAGGACCGCCTGGGGGTGTCGAGGTCTAGAGAGGAAACCAAGACAACACAGAGGAAAATCAGTTTCTAGTCCCATACTTAGGGGCCACCCAAAACCCCTGGGTAGAGACATTGCCACGGGCTCAGTGTACACATGGCCAACTTTGAGTCCCAGATCCTGATTTGAACCAGTGACAACGGCAGTTTGAAATTGAAAGTAGAAGACTAGAGCTAGAGGAGGCTTAGAGCCCAGACAATTTAACTCCAAGCCGTGGAAGGCCTTGTCCAGGGCTACCCTGCTGGATGTGGCACCAATGATTGTACCACGTGTGTAAACTCCTGCGAATGATTTTGGGGTTATAGCCTCTCTAGCTCACCTTCAACACCCAGGTCCTCTCTGACCTTGGGGGAAGAAAGAGATGCTGAAAAATGTGCCTGATCAATGAAATAGAAAAGCTAGAAACTAAAATGGGGTCCAGTGAACTCTATATTAAACCTCTTTCCCAAGTTTTAACTTCGTCTGGTAAACATTATAGATGATGAGTTGGGAAAATGACTCAGGGGATGAAGTGTTGGCTGTTCAAGCATAAGATCTGGAGTTTGGATCTGCAGAATCCATGTGAAGCTGGACGTAACAACAGGGATCTGTAATCTCAGTGCACCCACAGGGAAATGGGAGAAGATGGGCCAGCAACAAATAGTCAAAACCTCTGTGAAGGCAAGCTGTTCTCTGACCTCCATGTATGTGCTATGTCACTTACATGACTGCACACATACATACAACACACCACACACACAAACCATACATACACACATAAAAACGAATTATAGTTAATGTCGATAAAAACATTGAGGGAAATAGAACCCATGTTGGGAAGGTCAGAGGTAATGATGAGTAAATCCAGAGAAAAGATTTTGGCTAAAAAGACTGACCTTATGTGATCTTGGGTAGGCCTCACCACCATCTATCTGTGTTATACTGGACAGACTCCATGGAACTCGGAGTCAGCAGCAAAACAAACTGATTTAGTTTTCTTGGGAATCTTCACCTTGATTTGATTTCTATCCCATGTTTTGTCAGGATTGATCCCTGGCAATTAGAAGCTGGCCCTTCCTCGTTTCTCAGAGATGCTCAGGTCAGTGGCATCAGCTTCACTGGAGAACTGTTAAGAAATGCAGATTTGTGGGTCCCATTCCAGTCCTATGGAATCAGAATCTTGGGGGATGGGCCTGGGAATCTGTGTCGCAACAAGGCCATGTTGCATATTACCACGCTGTCACTCTGGTTGGACTTTGGAACTTGAAGGGAGGCAATCTTGTGAGCACTTTTGATAATGGACCTACTCAGCCCTGAGCCCTACGACAAGATAACAAGCCAGAGTTAAAACCATGTTTGATCTTACTTTATGCTTTGAGAAGCATGTTGCTTTGGTTTTCCAATGCTGTGATAAAACATGACCAGAAGCAACTTGAAGAGAAAAGGGTTTGTTTCACCTCACAACTCCTACCTATCACTAACCGTCTCACTAAGGGAAGCCAGGGCAGGGACCTGGAGGCAGGCACTGAAGCAGAGGCCATGGAAGAATGCTATTTACTGGCGTGCTCCTCATGGTGTGTATAGCTTGTTTTCTTATGAAACTCAAGACCACTTGCTCAGAGGTGGCATGATCTGGGTCCTCCCATATCAATCCTTAATTAAGAGGATAAGGAAATGCTCACAGATTTATCCACAGGCAATCTGATGGAAGCATTTTCCCTTAAGATGCCCTCTTTTCAGACATGTATAGGCTTGTGAAAACCAACTAAATCAATGACCTCAGTAGGCCTGGATAATTAGCTAGGCTTCTAGTACTAGGCATGATTTTCCTCTTGTTGACCCTTCTGAGTCAAAGGTCAAGCCACAACCATGTGAGCTTCCTTAGTTGGTGAGAAGGTCCAGATCTCCACAATGGGAAAGTCCTCAGACATCCAAAGTATCTGGCCACACCAAGTCAGATGGTTCTACCTAGGGGTTCTTTTTGGCTACTGTTATCAGGGTCCTCATAGCCACTCTGAGCAAGAAGTGGTCCCCATTCCTGAGCTGCTTGTGGACCCTCTCTCCGGCCTCTGTGTAGAATACATAGGCAGAGTGGCAGGTTGGAGCGGCAGCTGTTACCACCTCCCTCTGGGCCACCATAATGCATCCCAGAGGGCCAGTCCAAGCTTGGATGAGCCTCAGAAAATTATCAAGCAATTCTGACTTGTTTAATTTTTCTCTCCCAAGAACTTGAACGACGTGTCCTCTTAATCATCCTATGAGAGCAAAGACAAAAGAAAAGAAAGACATTCAGGAAAACAGAGCAATTAATCTGCTCATTCATGTTCAGCGGATGTCTCTGTGTTCTGAGTGCTCTCATTCCTCGAACTGATGGGCACACAGAGCCTGAAGGCAGCACTGGAGACACCAGGTGAGTCAAGAACATGGCTGCACTTGAGAATGTGGGAAGCCAGTGGAGAAGAGGAGAGATGGAGCCTGCACTGGTAGGCGTTTCCTGTGTGCCAGACTCTGGGCTAAGAGATAAATGTCATCATGAGCTTTGTGAGATCCACAGTCTTTAAACAATTTTAAGATTGTATTTATTTACTTTTTAACATTTTTCTTCTTTTTCAAAATTAAAATATAATTATTATTATTTCCCCCTTTCCTTTCCTTCCCCAATCTTTCCCATAACCCTTCTGTTTTCTGTCAAATTCATGGCCTATTTTTTCTTTAATTGTTGGTTGCCGGTATGTATATAATATAAATTATATTCTAAGTTATAAATATATAAATATAACCCCTCAGTCTGTATAATGTTATTTGCATATATGTGATTTCAGGGCTGGACACTTGTTATTGAATAATTAGTTGGGGGTAATATTTCCTGGGGGAGATGATTTCTCTCACTCTTAGCAACTCATCCTTAGTTGCCTATAGTTCTTCGTCTAGGGTTGGTGTTGGCATGTCTACTGACATTGTCCTTGTTCAGATCTTGTTCAGGCAGCCATGTGGATGAGACTTCATGGGTACAGCCCTTTCTGACATTCCTAAGAGATGCAATCTCACAGCAGACTTCCTAGTCTTCCAATCTTTCTGGGCCCCTTTCCTCATGTTCTCTGAGCTTTAGGTACAGAAGTTGTGTTGTACAATGTCAGTTGGGGTGGAGCAACCCAGGGCCACTCATCATCTGTCTTTTGACCCATTATAGTTTTCTGTGATGGTGTCTTTCTGTTATAAAGAGAAGTTTCCTTGATGACGGGGGAGAACTATACTTCTATGTGGATTTAAGGATAAAGATTTCAAACACAGTTAGGAATTATGCTGATTTAGTAAAGTGACGGTAGTAGGTTCTCCTCCAACATCCATGCCATCACTAATTCCAGATAGTTAGCTTGGTTTATAGTACCAGGATGATTTATCTCTCTTTTGTTGGCCTGAAGTCCAATTAGGGAGCTGGTGGTTACCACCAAGATACAGTTACCACCATTGTACCCTGAGGGTCATTGTTCCATGCTGGTCATTGCTGTAGTTCATAGCTGCTCCCTCCCTTTGAAGCTTCCATTCACTTTCTGATGACCTGTAAGCTACTTCTTGGGGAGGAGGCTTTCAGGTCAGATCCAGCCCAGGTCCTCTGTGCCTTTTGTCCCACTGTGTGGTGTCTTTATCTATAGGACTTACCTTCCACCTCTGGGAGGCGACTGAGAGCAACAGGAATAGCCTAGAATGTTCTGGGAGTCTCTTGTAGTCCACTAACCTATAGCTCAAAAGGGCAGTTTGGTACCTGGTGTTAGGGGTTTTGTTAGTCTACAGCTTTTCAGGGGAGCAATACCAGGTCAGGTGGGAAATTTTCATTTAAACAATATTTGAATACATATGGACATATATGTATTATATGTAATTTTAGGTAAATAAATAATATTATTCTTGTGTCTTTTTCAGATACACTGTTATTTTATTCTCCTTCTGGGTTGATCTCCCCCCATCTCTAATTAAAGACCCCCTCCCACCTGTTTTTCCTTCTCCCTTTGCAAATCACATGGACTCAGCTATTTCCCTCTCTACTTCCCATCTCCATGACTCTTTTTTCCTTTCCTGGTCTCTGCAGTTACTCCAGGTTGTATACACACATCTGAAGATTTGGAGGAAGAAGCCATGGATGAGAGGAGCATGTGGCATTTGTCTTTCTGGATCAGGATTACCTCACTCAAGATGATCTTTTCCAGATCCACCCAATTTCCTGCAAAGTTCCTTTTTATTTACAGCTTAGTAGCATCCCATAATGTAGATGTACCACGTTTTCATTATCTATTTACCAGTTCAAGGACATTTTGGGTTGTTTCCTTTTCCTGGTTGTTGTGAGTAGAGCAGCAGTGAACATGGCTGAGCAAGTATCTGTGGAATAGGAGGTCAAGTCTTTTGGGTATATGTCAAGAGGTGATCTACCTGAGTCATATGGTAGATTTATTTTGCCTTTTTGGGAGTTCTCCACACTGATGCATAGTTCAGGGGTTAAAATGCTTACTGCAGTTTATTCTAGTACCAGTGAAGTTAGAACTGAGCTAGTATTTTTCACAATATTATTGGATCAAAACTAGAATCAGATAAAAATGTTTCAAAAATAAAAGGAGTCTGCTTTAAGGAATTCTTGTTGCCTCTTGGGCAAATGAAGATCAGTGTGTGTAAATGTATAGTATTTGGTAGTAGGAACTCGAAAACAAACTCAAAATTTCAAAAGTTGCATTTTGTCCCAAGTTGGCAACCAGTGTTGCCATGCACATGAGAAAAGTACTCTTTTGATACATTGGGGTTTAGTAGTTTATTTCAGTATGATAGAAAATTGAGTCAGTTTCTCTTGCTAGTAAGCCATGGGACTAATCTGAAACAATGACTGAGGAGTATACCAGAGGTTAGGTACACAGAGGGAACGGAGTGGGAGGCGGGGAGGAGAGGTGTGAAGCTCTTCTTAAAATTCATGTTTCAAAGCTGGTCTGTTTTCCCAAAGAGAAGCCCCGAGTGTACAAAGAGCACCAAATATTTCCTTTCACCTCCTCGATCCATAAGGACCTCCCCTTCCTTCTGCCTCTGCCCCACTTCATATTAACTAGCAGGGTCATCGATTGGTGCCCCAGATGCCAGGGTGAGCTTTAATTCAATGCCATCAGGTAGTCTTAACTTGGGACAATTTGTCTGCCTGTAGCATCCCATGGAATGAACTTTCTTAGCGCTTGTTAACTTCCAGGGCAGAGTTCACCACAAAACATCCTCACTGCGGATCTGTGAACAGGGAGCTGTGGAAGTCCCGTGCATACAAACACGTTAGCCTGTGCTCAAAATATGCTTATGGGGCAGATTCAGATATGATTAATGTCGGCACCAATGAGCATACATTAGTGGGATTTGCATATCTATAAATTTGAATAATGTTCAAGGACATCAAATGATTTCAGACTTAATAATTATAATAGCAAATATTTATTGAAATATCATGTACCTGACAGTGCTGTAGCAGACCTTTCACATACTGATTTAACTACTCTCCATAACAGCTGTGTGATTTAGATTCTGTTATCGTAGCCATGTGACAGATAAAGCAATCAAGGCACAAAAACATTTAGTACCTTAGTACCTTGTCCAAGTCCAGCAGATGAGCTCTTAGGAACAGAGCTGATAGTCTAGCTCTAGAGTCTGCACTCTTATCCTCTGTCTGTGTAGCCCTAGATGTTAACCACACTGAGCCATTGCCTTGTTTGGGGAGTTGGGAACTTATACGGGAAACTAAAAGCTAAATAAATGCATTATCTCAGACTTGGCTTCAGGACACTCATGCTCATTCCGAAGTATCCCTTGCTGATCAAAGATGTGAATGAAGTGTCCTCCTGTAAGACTAGGGTCCTGAGTCTTTCCCTCTGTAACTTCAAAGGCACTGAGACATGTATGCTGGTAGACATCCAATACATGTGACCAAAGGCAGCATGCTGGGTCTCAGAGTTGCAGTGACAAGTGAGACAGTCTCTCTTTCCATGAAAATAGTGGTTGGGGGACACGTCTAATAGCCCTGGGAGTGGAAACTGGAGCTGGATAGTTTGGAGAGGAGCCTGGGGTTGAATTTCCAGAGAAGGGGCATCAGAACTGAAAGTGGATGACAAATGGAATTTCACCCTTGTGGAAGGTGGGAAGTGTTAGCCACAGAGCGAAGGGCAGCACTGTTCTTGGCTAAGCATAAGAGAATGTAGTGTTGATTGACAAATCTTGAGGTTGGGTTTGAACTCAGTCTTCAGAGGATACACCAGGGTCAGCTCTGAAGACAGTTCTCCAATGATCTTGCTTTTTTGATTTTCTTTTCAAAATGGGGCAGGTAGATGTGTTTACCTGGAACGTGGGTAATTGTGAAGAGTATGTATCACTCTAGGAACCACGTTTTGCTAACATGGAGTTAAGTGTCCTCTGGATACAACAGTCCCTCCTCCCAGTCACACATTTGTTATCTGTTTGCTGACACCTGGAAACTCTAGGGTTAGATTTATTTGTTTTCATTATATGTAGGATATTGAGTTTTGTAAGTTATGTAAACTTGACCACACAAAGTGTATAAACAGTCTTCTTGAGGGTAAATTTTGATAAGATATAGTGGAAAGCGAGAAAGAATGAGGATAACACAGGGTGAGGGCACTTGGAAGAAACGAAGCAGTGATCCAAATATGGTTTAAGACTCCATTACATGAAGGGTAATGTGCTTAGGGTCCAACGGGCAATGATGTAGGTTTCCAGAGATATTGTGCACAAAGGTCCACTGGACAAGCTTCATCATCTGCTTCTGGTGCTGCCTACAGGTTACCCAGGACAAAAGAGAGCACCGAGCTGTGCCAACAGAACTTTGGCTGGATATTTGAAGTGTACATCCTTTAAATTCTTCCTTGTATACTAGTCAAGAGCAAATGCATAAGAACAATGAATCACTCAGCTTAAAAACAAGGTTTGTGCCTTAGTTGGAGACTTATGGAGTCTCCCCCTTTATCTGTGTCTTTTTAAAATGTCATTTCTGTCATCCTCTCCAAAGCTGCTTAGAAATAATACAGGCAAGTATTTCAAAAGTACATTATGTAACAAATAGTTCTAAGGACATACTTGCTTAGATGTCTGAAAGTGAAGCTGTAGTTATGGCAATACATTTCGTCTTGATTGCACAGCAGCTCAGGCAGAGGAGCATTCCATGTGACCATGGTGACAGGCATTCATTCATAATTTGATGACTTCTCCACCTAGAATCTAGCAGCCTGACAGTCAGCACCTGCTCAATGCAAGCGATGAGTGAGGAGTCCCTCAGCAGTGAAGGAAGGATGTGGCATAAGGACACGTTGTATCATTCAATATTCTTTTTTGTCTTGTTGTCCAAGCATGTAAAATTTAGGCTAAAACCTTTAGGTTGACCATAAAAACGACTCAAGGACCTCATCATTTTGTGCAAAGCTCCTGGAGTTGCCTAGAGAAGCCATTTGTTTTCTGCAGCTTTGCAGAGGTATAAAATGAATAGGTTGTAAAGAACAATAACAATTTATTGTTACAGTATCTGTAAAATTTTCAATGTGCAAATTCACTGTGGAGGAATCTACCCTACAAAACTAAAAGCATCATTCTGTAAGGATGCATACACAGAGATGCGTTTACTTCAGTTTTATTTGGAGTGTGTTTTTTGGGGGGGATCCTGAATGTTAATAGAGGAATGGTTGGATATATTTTGGCACACTCTTATTGTGAACTATTATGTATACATTTCAAAGAAGGTTTAGGATTGGGAGGTGGTTTGCTGCACAAGTATGTGAACCTGAGTCTGAGTCTCTATCATCCAGGTAGGGTAGTATAATCCCAGTCCTGGGGAGGCAGAGGCAGGTGGATCCCAGGAACTCACTAGGTAGACAGTCCAGCTGAATTGGAGAGATCCTGTCTCAAAAATAAGGTGGAAGGTGATTGAGGAAGTCACTGGATGTTTACCTCTGGTCACCACACACACATATATGTACTATCACACACAAGTGCATGTGTACACACACCCACACATCCACAAACACTCACGTGCAAGAAGGTTTAGATCTGTGCATATTGATGTAGAAGAGTACCTATTCATATTGTTATGTTTTAAAAAACATTTGACAAAAATTATTGTATAAACACATCTGTATTTTATATATATTTATATATTTTGTATATATTTATGTATTTGTATTTTCTGTGTGAGATTTGAGACACCTAGGGAGGAGTTCAAGCCAATTTCTCACTTTTGCTAAATAAAGGTTAATATGGGAAGGATTGTGTGACTTGTTATAGCAAGCATATATGTATGAAATAAAACACTGAAAAAGAATAACCTACTTAAACACTTAAGATTTGTTGAGGATTAAATAAGGCAATGTTTGTGGATGCTTATTACAGTCTCTGATATCTAGTAAGCTTCTAGGAAATGCAGCTTGTGTTTGATTGATTTTTCCCCTGTGCTGATATTGCACAGCAGTCTGGCCTCGCCTTCCTTTTTACTGGCTTTATTGCATTTTATGCTCCAGATGTCCAGGTGTCTCTGGATTCAGTGTGTTTTCTCCCTGTCACCCTCAGGCCTCAACACACACATTTCCCTGCCTCATCCCCAGTGCCCTATCTCTCTGGGTTCAGTTGTGCATCCATCAAGCTTGACCTGCCAATCAAAGCAGGACCTGTCCCTTCTGGGCTGTCCCATATTGTTATGTTCATTATCCTGGTGGGACAACCCCCAGGCATGTCTTTGCACCCTTGGCTACTAATCTGGGGCCATGGAATGGGGACTAAGGTTGGTGGAATAGCTGAGTGAGGAGTGTCCAATGTTCGTGTGGCTGTGTAGGAAGAGAAAGAATGCCCAGCTCCTCACAACAGCTGGGAGCCAAGAGGCACTGAGCAGCTACTGCGTTTCTATTTCAGTTCCTGCTTGGGTCATCTAGGTGTAGCCATTTTGTTTCTCAGGTTTTTGAAAATTGGAAATTGAGTAAGGTGCTGGTGGTTTTTGAGTGATTAATTTGTTCAGATTACCATATATTGCCCCTCTAATTTGGAAGTTATTAACTGGTGAGAACAGTTAATAATACTCTATTAGTTCTCTGCATAAGAACAGGAAACTCAGTGGAGCCAATGTCAGATAAAGCAATTGAGAAAACACTTTGCAGGCTGCAAAGGGCTTTGTTGATAGTGATCACAGCTGCAAAAATTATTAAAAAGTGACATATCCCTCCACAGCCAAGAACTCCAAGAAAGGGAAACTGGAATTCTCACACAGATGTAAATCGAATACATGTTGAGGGTTTTCCTAAACCCAACAGTCAGTGAGAAAATGCAGGCATACATTGTGGCTGATTTTAAAAGACTCCAAAGAGCATGTATGTTTAAATGAGAAGCATGGAATCAATGTGAAGGAGGAGGCAAAGCTGTGTTTTCTCCCGTGGGGTCAAGGTGTGTGATGATCAACATAACATCTGAACAGGACAGAATTTGCAAGTGTATACACGAGCATTTTTGTGTGACCAGGTTCCCACAAGTCTCGGAGCTGCAAATATATAACTTGGGAGGGTGTCCTCTAGAATCTAGACAATTGCTTACTCTCTCTACCCAAGCAAAAATGTTACTGAAGTCTGCTCTGCTCCCAGCATGCTGTGTTTCTGTAAGCACCCATGCCTCCTCGCCACCTAACGTTCTTTGCAGATGATATCATTTCATACATGGAAAATATGGAGATGAGGTAGGTAGACAGCAGAACTGGCAGCTTAGGAAGGTTGTCACCCGAGAGTCACTTAGCTAGCAAGGTGACACTCACACTCAAGTCTCTCCTCTTTCTCAGCTCAGAAACTATGTCCCTTTCACGCTTCTGTGATGCCTCAGTTTCTTCCTCCTGGAGTTTTACGCTCCCCACCTCTGCCCTGGCTGTAGTTTTCTGTCATTTCTTATTCAAGGTCCACACTGCCCATCCCCACACCCTGTAACATTCTGAAATACTTTTTCTTGGCATTGCCCCCTATCCCCTGGAGGAGGGACACTGTCTCTGTGTGTGCTCGGTAGGTACCTTCTCCTGTTCTCCCAGAGAAAGGATTCTCGGCCCACCACAGAGTAAGTCACCGTTGCAATGGTGAAGGATGGGCTGCTGGCTGGTACCGCCAGAAAGACACTGGCCCTCCTCCGTGGAGACGGCAAATCTTTCTCAACAGTGTGACTTGATTCTCACTTTTGTCTTCAGACAGTTAAGATTTGCTGCAGGGCTGTGAGTGCAGAGCTAAGTCAGGCAGGAGAAAACTGGTGTCTGCATGTTTTAAAATCTGTCATTCAAGAAGCTTTTTCTGGTTATATAAAAAAAGACCCACAAAAGAAGTCCCCAAAGTATTGATTTCTAGCATCTTGAGACATAACCAGCTGTATTATTTATATCAGTGGAAGTTGATGAATATAGGAAGCTCACCAGAAGTCTAATTTATAAACTCGGTTTATCTTTGCATGTTTTGATTTAATGCTTTCCTTCATCCTGAAGAGTGAAAAATGAGCCAGCTTTCACTGCTGTCTTAACAATAGGCAGGCTCTCTGTAAGAAAGAATAGAAACATCTACACTGAAGTTCATTCAAATGGGTCATCTATGGGTGGGAAGTGTGGCTCAGTGATCAGCACTTGCCCAGCATCCATGACATCTTGGGTTCCCTTCCCAGCATCACATGGTGCAGGGAGGGGACAAAATCCTCTAAAAGTTATACACTGACAGTGTTAAATTTGTCCATTTGGGGCCCATGAGACAGCTCAGTGGGTAAGGGTGCTTACTACCAGTGCTGAGGATCAGAGTTTGATCCCCAAGACTCACATAGTGAAAGAGGAGAGCCAACTCCTGCAAGGTGTCCTTTGAATATCACAGGCATGTTGTGGCCTGTGCGCATTATACACACCTAGACACACACTAAACAAATAAGTGTAATAAAGATTTACAAAATAAATTTGTCTTTTTATCTAAATAATTAAGTCCATTATTAAAGGCTCTTCCTCATATTCCTTTATTATTCTTTAAATGTCTGTAGGCTTGGGGAGAGACAGTTAAGAGCACATACTGCTCTTGCAAAGGATTAATTTGTCACCAGTATCCACATAATGCGGCTCACAACCACCATAACTCCAGCTCCAGGGGATCTGATGCTTCTGGCCTCTGCAGGCACAAAAACATGTGCACACGCACATGAGCACGTGCATGTGTGCATACACACTCAAATAAAACTTAAAATATATCTGTAGGTTCTGTACTTATGCTACATCTCTCATTCTTTTTTGAATAATATTTTTGTTCCTTGAGAATTTCATGTCTGTATACAATGTATTTCAGTCATATCCACCATATCTATCTCCTGCTTCCCTCCTCTAACTGCTCATGCCCATCCCAACTTCATGAACTCTCTTTTTTTTTTAAACAGGTCACTAAATCCCATTAGTGCTGCCCATGTGTAGGATTATCCATTGGTACATGGACAACTTACTAGCAGCCATACCTCCAAGGAAAAGTGATTTTTACCTCAACTAACTCGTCAGCTACGGAGACCTTCTGAGCTCCTCTCTCACCTGGGTTGGAATTTTGGCTGCACTGATCTTACACATGTCTTGTGCAAGGTAACTACAACTTCTGTGGATTCATTAATGTAGTAAGAATGTCGTGTCCAGAAGCTCCTAACTTTCCAAGTTGTTTTTTTTCTGTAAATCCTAAAAAGAAATCCAAAAGACATTCTAGAATAATATCCAGCCAACCCCTTTGAAGTCACTAGAACAATCTGCATCATTAGAAGATTTTGAGATAGAAAATTCCTGGTGACTGCTTTAAAAAAAAAAAAAAAAAAAAAAAAAAAAAAAAAAAAAAAAAAAAAAAAAACTCTACTATTCTTAATTTTTTTAATTTTCATTCTAAATGATGTGCCTGCATGTGGGTGTAGGCATGTGAATCCAGTGTTCAAAGAGGCCAGAAGAGGGTGTTGAATCCCCTGGAGCTGGAGTGAAAGGCAGCTGCTTAGCGTGGGAGCTGGGAACCAAACCCGGGCTCTCTGCAAGAGCACTACAAGATTTTTCTACTGAGCCATCTCTCCCGGCTTAATTTTGCTCCTAACATAGTTTATTATTCTTGACTTTTTTTTTAAAATCTCAACTCCTGATATATTATTTTGAGCAAAATATAATGGTTCCTTTCCAAACCAATCTTTAGCTAAAAGATTGAATATTTTTCAACTTCCATATAACAATTATAATTTCAAGCTTCAATTGTACTTCCTTAATGTAAAGCTCAGGAAATTGAAAAATAAGCCACCTCATTTCCAGTTTCTACTTTTGTACCACATCTGTTCTCTTACTTAGATATATAACGTAATATCCACTCCTTAAACTTATTATGTATATAATTGATCTGCTTGTGTTTCCTCTCCACATGTGCAAATGGTCACATTTGATCTGGTGTTCAAAACTGCATTTTAAAAATACTTTAGAAGATTATTGTATTTTATTTTTTATAATATCCCATGATTTCTGCAGCTTTATTTTAAAGTTGATATAAAAGTGGGTAGATAAAAGATATTGATTACCAGTAATAAAAGTTCATATATTTCACTCTCTGGGAATGCATAAAAGCAGGGTAATTGGCTTGGGTACTTATTTTCCTTTTCTGAGATTTTTGCGCGTGCACACACACACAGGAACACACACACAGGAACACATACTCATACGCACATGCACATACATGTACATGCATATCATGTATTTTCCATTCTAAGGCTTTTTCTCTAAATGTAAATTGCCCCCACTTGCAGTGAAGCATCCCATCACTAATGCCATCCCCCTGCATGTACCTGGTGAGGCACTCTGCACAAGTACCTGTGGATTGTCTCTACTTGGTGCGCTGAGCTGTGTGTGCCCTGTGCTTGTCTTGTTGTGGCCAAGAGACAAGAATCCTCAGAGGTCTCCCAGGAGAATCATAAGCAGATCTATTGTTCTTACCTTTTCTCACTTGTTTTTGTTGCTCCATCTCCGTTCCGCCCTCCCTCACCTTCTTCCATCTTTATTTCCTTCTCCCTTGCTCACAGAATGAGATATTAAGACAGAAGAGACATCTATCTACAATTAGTAAGATCAGATCTATTGGGTATAAACCCAACACATTCCTACCATATAGGGGTGCGATGGAAAAGTGTGTATGTGATCTAGGGAGAGGGGAGCTTCCAAAGAGTCTTTCTACTTCACACCTTGCTGTGGTTTGCCCAAACTTTTCCATCTTAGAAGGCAGCCTAGGACCAGCTGCGTCAGTCTGCCCCAAGGCACAGCAGCACCACCCTTGATCGGAGGAATGAGATCCTCACTCTCACAGGACAGGTACCCTCCTAGTGTCTGTTGTTTGCGTAAGGAGGTCCTGTGTTGGGGTGAAATTCGCCACTCTGTGATTTCGGTGTCTGATAGGAACACATGGAAAGGCGTCACCTCTCCCTCACCAGTGAGAGACTGGACACATGAGGGTGTCTAGCACGGCCTCTCCGAGCTTTCTTCTTTCCTTGTTCTATGTCTGTCAGTTTCATGGCTCTATTTATGTTGTTCTTGAGCCATATGCATCTCAAGAGGCACAGTGTAATGAGAGCCAACCCTGGCCCAGGAGCTGTAGGGCAGTCACCTGCCTGAGCCAAAGGACCATGTGAGTGGGGACTCAGAGGGCGGGCACTGTGAAAACCTTGCCATCCTTATCCTGACTCTGCCCTAGCATGAGTTACCTACCTACCTATTCTCTACCTCAGTTTTTTGGTTTATTAAATGGTGGCAATAAAGATAAATGAAATAATGTTTGTAATTTGGAACAATGACTGACATATAAATCTGTGTTCTATGTGTCATTATATTAATATTCTTTACAGTCATGTAAAGTTCATCCTGAACTATGACCATGACCATTTAAACATGAACTACTAGAAATCAATGTCTTTTCTCTCATTCACAAATGTGTGTAGTATGTATATGTGAACCCGAATGACATCTGACTTATTTTAGTATCTCATCCAGCATGTTGATTTCTTGGATCTTGATGGTATCAGCAAGAATCATAAGTCTAGCTTAGGCTCTTGTTTTTTATGTATTTTTTGTTCTCTGAGGTTGGAAAGACACACATTTTGCAACTCTTGAATTTTATTATTGAGAAAATAAGAAGACAAGAGAGGCCAAAATATTTGCAAAGCACTTTTGGATTGTATTATCATCTGCCCTATATCTATTTATCTAGTCCATAATAGTACAGCCTAAGCCAGCACCTAGTCCTCTGAAATTCAAACAGCCCCTTTGCGGAGATTCTGTAGTGACTCATCACTGAGAAGTGGTGCCTCGGGGAGCCTGGCTTGGCATGACTTCCTTATAAAGGAAGTTTTGTTGTCTTCTTCCTCCGGTTCCTCAAACTCCTAATGAATCCCATGAAACATGTGTGGCATTGGGCACAACATGTACAGTTACTATCATAACTGAGCTACCAGAACCTGTCTCACTGTTTAAGGATCAAACGGAAGTGTTTGTTTTCTGGTTTGGCAGAATTCATTACTGTGAAACTAACCACAGACATTACTGCACGTGTGTAAACTATAAAAATATTTTTCTTTTGTTTCAGAACTCTTCCGGTTCTTTGCAGTAAATCATTTCCCATCATAAATAACCCAATAAGCAAGCAAATAAATAAAGAAGTAAAATGAAAACCATAGAGGAAAACGTGTGTCGAGTCCTGGTTGTTTCCTTGGGTTAATAGAGGAAGTGGGAATCAAACAATACAAATCGGGTGTACTCTCCTCTGACCCCAGAGTCCTCTCTATAGGGCAGCATTGCCTTGCATGTGGTCTCCTTTCTCTCCTAGGAGCACCCTGACAGGTGAGACCCGACCAGAGCCTTCCCTTGGCTCCCGGGAAGCTTCATGGGTTTGAACTAACGAACCGCCGAGTCTTTGGAGGTTTGTCCATCATAAATTTGCAGTAATTGTTTTGACATTGTTGATCTCTTAAAACATGAAAAGTACGCCTGAACAATGAACAGGCTGTAATTTCATTAAGGATTTGCTACATTTCAAAAGGGAGTACAATATTTTATGAAAAACAAAAGGAATCTTGTCATCTTCTATTAAAGTGTTCTCTTAACCCTCACTGAAAATTGCCCGAGGACTTACAGGACTCCTAATTGCACACACTACCTCAGATTTTCATGTAATTTAAACGAATGAGTCTTGTACTGAATGTCTCCTTTTAAATTACTCAATGTCTCTTACTTAAATGGCTCAAACTTAATATTTTGACCTCCTTTCTCAGAGAGTTCAGCTCTGAAAACAGAAGAGTCTGAGGGAAGGAAGTTTATGTCTAAGGAAGCTATCTAAATGATTCACTTTTTAAGACACTGACTGGTCTACATTTCTTTACTAAAAATACCGTGCTGTGTTTGCATGGAAGGCAGGAAATGAACAGGTAGGCTCCAAAGGGTTTTTTCCTTTACATATTTCTCAATGACATTAGAAAACACTTATTGCTGCAACCCGAAAATCAGATCTGGGGGCTCTGTACGAAGTGAGTGAATTGCCAGATTGTAATGCAGCTGGAGTCGCCTCCTTCTTGACGTTTGAACTAAACTTCAGTTCCCTTGGGATCTGACTTGAGTTTTGACAAACTACAGCTTTCCATTTTGAGGGGAGATAAAAAGAAATCACCTTATAATGTCTCCTCCTTGAGGGAGTTGTTGTGAAGGTGGTCATCTAATGGCCTGTGGCACAGAGCTGAGGAAAGACAATAAAGTCAGTGGGAACTTCTTGAGGTGTTGGCTGATGGTTAGCTCCCGGCATCCAGCAAGGGCTCTCTGAGTTTAGTCAGATTGGGGTGTGAGCAAGCACAGGGTTGGGAGCAGAGATATGGCTGCTCATCATTTTCCTGGCTATCCCTGAGGCTGGGTAAAGAGATGAAGGTGGAGAGAGAAGGGGAGAGGAGGGAAAGGAAGGCCGTCGGAGAAGGAGCCCGGCCGAGAGAAGTCAAGTGTTCATATCCCATTTCACACTCTTCTGTGTTTGGGGGCTACAGGCATTCCGTCATGCAGACCCTCCCTCACACCA
This sequence comes from Peromyscus leucopus, assembly GCF_004664715.2. Taxonomy (NCBI): domain Eukaryota; kingdom Metazoa; phylum Chordata; class Mammalia; order Rodentia; family Cricetidae; genus Peromyscus; species Peromyscus leucopus. The sequence continues at coordinate 51,297,914 of NC_051066.1, read as the reverse complement.
CCAAGACCACTTCATGTCACAGTGAGTCACTGAGCTGCACGAACACTGGCTTGTGACCCTTCCATTGAGGAAACTGAGGCAGGTGGACCATGAGCTCCAGGCTAGCTTGGGTTGCATAGTGATGCTCCACCTCAACAAACAAACAAACAACAACAAAAATGGTTTTGTAAGATGTTAGGTCAAGGCTAGTGGTAAATCATAAGGATATTTTTAAATGTAACATTTTAGTAATAAACATTCCAGCAAGACTGCAACACGCACATGACAAGAGTCTGAATTTCCTACATGTACCAATTAATTTAATTCATGCGACAACCTCCTAAAGTAGGTACTCCTGTTCCCCCGAATTTGAGATGGGGAAACTAGGGTATGGGCAAGTACGTAAGCCGGTCTAGTTGACACAGCTTTTAGGTCAATGCTACTGAAATAGTTTGCCCTTTCTGAAACATGAGTTTGGATTTTTAAAGACATTTGTGGCCAGTCATTCCCAGGAAAGAACATCATCTTCATCCCAGACAGACTTCACTGGAGCCACGTCCTGCTGCGTCGCCCTGGCGGTGACAGTAATTAACAGTCATATCTGCATGAAGGACAGTGGTGAAGACTGTAGCTTTCTCATGTCTGTGGAGAACTGAGACAACAGAAAAGAAAAAAACAAAAACAAAACACCACACGGCAGACTTGTGAAAAACGAACGGAATCTGCGGTTCGTCTGCCCATCGGTCCATCCACTGCATACTCACAGACTGTCCTGTGTGTCTGGCATCCTCTTCTCTGTGGCGAAGCGCCCACAGCGAACACAGCAGGCCTTCCTGCGTGTCTCAGACACTTACTTACCTCTCTAGAACTCTTACCAACCAGCTTATCTTCTGAGGTTAAAAAGGGGGGGGGGGTTGGGGGATGATCCACTTATCTATCTGTAGGACCAGGGGAGCAAAGTTCCTGAAGGTTATTTCAAACCCACACCAAGACATCCAAGCAAGGGTTACACATCCCGAATGAGCTGATCGTGTCCTCAACTACAAACCTGCATAAGAACTCACATTAAAATTGTTATAACAGAAACGGGGGAGGGGAAGCTGAGACGGAGAGACAGGGTTCTTGAATTAAATTGCTTTTCTCTGGGGCCGTGCACTTAAGGATGCAATCAGCGCACTGTTTCGGTGTCTTTGGACCTTAGAAATGTATTTCAAGATTAATTATAAAATGAATTCTTTAGAATGGAAAAATACATTCATTTCCCTGTCCTCCCGAAGACAGTCTAGACAAGGAAGCCTTGACGCAGTTCAGTGGTCACACTGCCACCTACTGTTCATGTTTTGCCACAACTGAGATGTAGCTTGGGAAAAGAAGGTACAAAAAGCCGCCTCCAGCAAGCCCTCTTTTTAAAGAAAGTATTTTAATGTTCGCGCTGTAACGAAGGTAAAGTTTTAAAGGATTAAGAGGATGTGGTTGGTGCCATTTCAAACTCCTCTGCATGTTTCAGTTGTTTATGGTTGTCACATTGCTTAAAAATGCAAATTCCACCGTGTTCTAAAAATGAGTATAGATGCAGGCCATTTCCTTTAGGTCTAACAGCGCCGTAGCTGAACTTCATAAAAATGTGCCCCAAACACAAATGCATCGACCTGAAGATGTCAGCTCAGGACACTGGTGTCTGATCTTTAGAACAGGAGAAGATCTCTGTGATCACATTTTTCTGATTATGAAGCTTTTTTTTTTTTTTTTTTTTAAGATTTCTAAAAGATTTAAAAAAAAACATGTACATGTATCTATCCAAATACGGGGATGAAACCGGGAACATCCCCGACCACTTCAGAAGGACCTTGAACTTTTGGCAGAAACCTGTTCAGTTAACAGTGAGTTTGACATCTGCCAAGTGCTTACAGATCAGAAGGAGACATGGTTTTCCATGTTTCTCTTAAGTAAACTGAATTCCTCATTGTCGGGCGATAACCTATTCCTCTTAGATACTGCAATGTTTTCTACTGCTTAAATACAGAATTCTGGCAAAAACCTCGCAGACGTTATAGAGCCTTTCATTATTAAATGGCACTTCTTCAAGCCTTTGTGCTAAATTACACATGTAAGGAAAAATTGCAGAGCATTTACCATTACTGATATAATGCATAAATTTATATGCTTTTGCATTTTCAAATGTGTTTGTAGATTGCTTCACCCATACTAACACGTGGTTTTATTTATTATATTTTTAGGGCATAAGGGGAAAATCAACCTAGACTATTTTGGCTTTATTAAACTGTGCTTCCTACTAATGCTATGTTATAGTTTTCAGTATAAAATTGTCAGTAAATTCTAACATCCCAGGCATTTTCAGCTAATGTGTCTCTTTCCCTACCAGGGGCAGGTAGGTTTGGAGGAGCCACCTTCGTTTGTTAAGATAATCTCTGCAAAAGAAAACTAAAAACCCATTTGTGTGTGTGTGTGTGTGTGTGTGTGTGTGTGTGTGTGTGTGTGTGTGATAGTAGTTTTTCTGTACACACACACACACACAAAAAAAAACCCTGTATTAGATTTAAAATCACCATGATTAGGTCGACTCATGTGCAGTGTGAGAATAAACATATTGTTTGGAATGTTTTCCTTTATGGCGTCAGTGATACAGATATAAAACAAAAGCTTTGCGTGTGCCTTTATTTGTCATGACACTGATAGGATTTATAAAGATAATATAAAATGACGTTAAGCATCAAGAGCAAAGTTGATCAAATATTCCTTTTATATTTACTGCTCCTCCGTTAGTGAGTCCATTCAATAACAACATCAAACCAAAGCCAAAGAAAAACAGTTTTACCTAAAATACTGATGAAGAGCCGAAACAAATAAAGTTAAGCTGACCTTTTAATAGATGTCTGTTCATTGTTTTAAATTCATTTTTTCCCTACTTTTCTGAACCATGCTGACGAGGCGTCTTAGAATACAAGCATGTATAATAGCTTGGACACAACCATTTTTATTTCTTTTGTGTGTCATTACTGAAAGATTGAAGCAGGCTTCACCTAAGTGTAGTGATGCAAAAATAATAGTGCCCCAGTCTGCGCAAGAGCGGAGGCAACAAGAGCCTCACATTAAAGTGCTCCTAGGTAGCTGACACAACACGTCCAGCCAGACGTAAATAATGACAGACGGAAACTATCATAAGGTCTGTGGAGCAGCCACAGACTGCCATCATTTTCTCCCTAACCTTGCCTTGCGAGCAGCTCTCTGCCTTCCAGGCGGAGAGATCATCTAAAAAGCAAATCCTAATGACTCTGCCCACTGTAACACCAGTCGGGGAGAGTGGCATCAGCTTAGCTGAGTTCAGGAACTCGGAGTCCCAGCCGCTGTTGTTGACTCAGACACCCTAAACTCCAGCTGTTCTCTACAAATCAATCCCCACCCCCAGTGGAAGCCTCTTCCCTGTAGCTATTTCCAAGCCTTAAAAGAGATTATCCTCTCAGGTGAGGAACGGTTATTCCGAGTCAGTCCCTTGGCATTCTGCATGTCATCTCTAAGATGTCACCTGGTTTTTAGGACCGGCTCATTTGGAAAAACGCTTTAAGGTTTCCCCTCCTCCTTTTCATGTGGTACACATTATTTTGTGTAGATTATGTATGCACAGGGTAACAGTGGATAAATAACATCCCCGTGTCCCTGTAGCTTAAGCATAACACGGTTATGGTTCAGGTAAACACGTCTGTACTTGGCTGCCATAATCAATGTGGAATGGCAGAACAATTTTGCAGATGCATTCCTGGGATGGGAAAAAAAAAAGTCTGTCTTGTCCAGATTCGATAGAATGTATTCACCAAGAAAACCTGAGCTAAAGGACTCGAGTGCTTTATTTGATAATGCAGGGATGACTCTGCAAGGCAGAGCGAATCGAAGCTGATGCACAATGGGATAATAGCATTATCACTTTGCAAATCAGCACGTAGCTGTTCTTGGGTGCCAGTAGAAGAGCTGGTGGTGTGTGTGTGTGTGTGTGTGTGTGTGTGTGTGTGTGTGTGTGTGTGTGCTCTGAGAGTGTTTGTTGGCTATTGGAAAAGACAAGGAGCTCAAACTGCCTGCTTGTGAGTGGAAATGTATGAGAATATATTGCTGGGAATTTCCTGTTTGGTTAAAAACCAGATAGCACATATGTGTTTTCACTGTCATGTGAGGGGCTTGGGCACATGTGGGTAAGAGGGGCAGCTGGGAGGCAGGAAAGAATGGGGGAGTTTGCAATGGCCTGTCTTAATGGAAAGGTATTGATCTCGTTTTACAACGCTTTAATCTCCAGCTAAATATCTTACTTACCTTGTAGAAAAGAGATGCCAAGTTGAAATAAATAATAAACACACAATATTTTAAGGACTTTTGAATTTTGCATGGTAATAAATATTAATGCAGTTTGCAACTCCCAAAGAAAATAGAAGCACTTAATCCTGTTGTTGGTACCAGGTAGAGTACGGGTTGATTTCCCGGGGCGAAAGTGAAAAATGCACTATTTGGACTTAAATTTAGATTTAATAAATAACTAATTTAGGATCTTGTTCTATATGCAAGGATATAATCACAAGGCATTCGGTTTTAAAAGGTTTCATTTATTCTTGTGAGCTTAATTATTGCGAGGAAACTGTGGGCAATTTGTTTTTTACCAGTGTCTGATTTCTGAGAATGGTTATTAAATATTAAATGGATGCATAATTCAGGCAATTAAGAAAGTAATCACACAAAGTAATGTAATGGAAGTTAATTATTACTGCATAAGCAAATAGTTCATTAATGCTAGTAGTTGCTATGGCTGCATTCTTAATACATGCAGAGCTGAAGCATGAATCCTCTGTGTATTCCGGGGGCTGGGAGGAAGTGTGATGTTACACAGGCGGCGGCAGCACTAATGAAAAGCAGAGGCAAATCAGGCCGTGTTGACCCCTGACTCGTCCAGAGAAGGTGGGATCACCATTACTTAGGAGACTTCAGTGGAAACCAGCATGGCGATGGCTGCTTATCACTTGGGGGGTAGTGCTTGTAACACAAACCTTGATGTAAAGAGAAACCCAGAAGGGTCTAGCTTGTTAAAAACAGAAGTCCCCGATCTTGTGCTTGCCCTGGTTTGCTTTTCTTTTTAAATCAACCCCTTTGTTAAACAGCGAGAGCCATCATTTAGAACTTTGAAAGACTCCAATGATTTTTGTTTTTTTTTTTTTTTTTTTTTTTTCCCCATAAGAATATCGGAGCTAGTAAGAGCTGACTTGGTCCTGCTGCTCCAACTCGAGTGAAAACATTGTCTTGGCTGGCACTGTCCCTGAGAGCACTGTGCTCTGGAAAGGTTATTTGATAGTAACTCAACACATGTGGATTTCCATGCACTGTTGTGAGGCTCCGAGGTGGCTGGATTGGGCCCAGCAGGAAGGGAAGAGATGAAACAATGATGGGATTTCAGCCACAGCCTCCAGGACCACACCAGGCCTCCTCCACTCACCGGCTCCTTTATGGGTTTACTTTTTAACTACCCAGATCTGCCCAGTGCTCATTCTTGGCCTTCGTGCAGGTTGATAGCGTCTGTTCCAACTCTTGAGAATTTCACTCACACAGAGGGAGTTCTCCAAGGCCAGGCGCTCTTCCACCATCTCGGTTTAATCACACATTCATCACACTCTGGAGCGCCTCTGTTGTCACAGCTCTCGGGCTGGGACTTGCACAGGGCAAGCGCCAGAGAAGTCAAAAGACACTGACCTCTCCAAGGACAGGCTGCCAGCAATTCAAGGGCAGTCTAACCACGGATGGAAATAGAAAGGACATCTAGGACACTCCGCCTCTCCTCCAGGAAAGAGCTAGTGGTCCTAGAAGAGCAGTGGCTTTCTTAACTTCTTTTGAGCTGCAGAACTTTGGATACTCTCATACACGTGAAAATTCACATTAAAAAAATTACATTTAATTTTAGAAGCTTCCTGGTCTCCCTAATCCCGTGTATAGACCTCCAATCTAAGGTTCTGTTTTAGAGAAGTTAAGTCAGTGTTCTTTAAACAGATAATGGACACTCTGCAGATTATCTCTTTGGTTTGAGGACATCTAGACGCTCACTAAAACATTTTGGGAAAGGCTTCATGGAGCAAATGAACCTTGATCTTGACTGTAAAGTCTGGCGAGCGCTTTGGGGCCAAAGGCAAAGTGTTTCAAGTGGAAAGACATGAGCAAAGGAAGAAAGGAAAGACTTCTTGTGTTTAATCATTGGCACATCTGTCTACGGAACAAACATTAGACAATTCCTGAGTTAGATAGGGAAGCATAGGTTCCCAGACAGTACAAATTTACAATTTAGGAGACAGAATATAAAAGACATAAATAATTATGCTACAAAGGAAGAATATAATTGTACTCAGAAAATTCAAAGGGGGTTTATTAAAGGTATTTCAAAGACATTAAGGTAGGAGGCTCATTTTAAAGGGATGTTATTACAAGAAATCTGTCCAACACAATAAGGCAGTGTAAGGCACAGTTAAGATCATACTTTTGGTCTTGATATCAACACATGGGGGACACAGTAAAGACAAAGTCATGAAGGTGCGGAAATAGCAGGTTCGGAGAACAGGTGTAGCTTGACTCGAGAACGGGTTACACGCAGGGGCAGCTTTGAAAAGTGAACGGGGCCCTTAAAACTGGCAGGTAAAGGAGTCTGACTGAATGATGGAGAATCATGGATTTTCTCCTTTAGGTGGTACATCTGGCCACAGCATTCAGGGAGTACTGCAATGGGATGCCTTAGCAATATGGAGACCTTCCAGGCTGTTGCAATAACATTGGCAGGAGGGAGCCACCCAGTGACCATTGAAATGTATGTGAAATTACCACAAGACAGTCTGGAGAGTCAGACAAGGGAACCATAGGAGTTTGTACCCATCTGATAGGTCCAAAACTGAGATGTGACACATAGTTCACTTTCCAAAACAGACAGTGTCGTCATTCCCCAGAACTAAACTGGATCTGCCTCTATGATGACAGTCCTGTGTGTCTTTGGCACTTTTCCTCTGAGAAAATCTCTGAGCACGGGCCTTGCTTCAGGATGGGCTGTGTCAGGTCACTGTCTCCTTAATTCCTTTGCAGTGCATTTTAGTGTCTCTTTAGAGGTGTCTTTGCCACAGACCACCTCGTGGATAAGGTCAGAATGATTTGATCAAACCCTGGGCTTTAACACAACGTTTTATGAGACAAGAGAGTGATTCGGTGGTTAAGAGTGCTTGCTACTATTCTAGAGGACCAGAGTTGGGTTCCCAGTACCTGGTGGCTCATGACAGCCTGTGTCTCCAGTTCCGGGGGACTCGGGGCCCCTCTTCTACGCAGGCACTGAGGAGGCTTGAACAGGAAATGCCTCCGCTAGGCTCAGGCACTTGAACCCTGGGTCCCCAGGTGGTAGTGCTGTTGGGAAAGTTTATGGGAAGTACAGCCTTGCCGGAGGATGTATGTCACTGTGGGTGGGCCCTGAGAGTTAAAGCCTCCTGCCACATCCTGTTTCCCCTTTCTGCTTTGACCTTGTGATGAAATGTGAGCTCTCAGTGTCCTGCTCCTGTCCTGTGCAGCCTGCTGCCACGCCTCCCTCCTCATCACAATGGACTCGGATCTTTCTGGAACTGTCAGCCATTTAAACTCTTCCATAGGTCACTTTTGCTCATGGTGCTTTATCATAGCAACAAAAAAGTAACTGGTATGGGCACTAGAAGATGCATTCAAATGCACACCTAGATACAGGCGCATCATCATAAAAAATAAAATAACATTCTGTACTCCACAGAGCTGAGTCATTGGTCTGATTGGACTTGAAGTTTTTAGATGTGTGCTCCTTGACCTCTAGACTGTTCTTTCAGGGCCATAAGTAGATTCTCTTCTGTTACCTGGTACAATGTCCATACTCCGAGAGGCAAATTCAGAGGTTATTTCTGTTTTCTCGGGATGAGAAGAAATAATATTCTTGGCTTAAGAAAACAGAACTAGTGAAACAGGACCCCAAGATTAAAACTAGGCTTTCTATCTCAAAAGGCTAATTGATGTCCAAGAAAGCCCTGAGAATAGCAAGAACCTTCCTTTGTCTCTACAATTTCTTCTACATTCCAGTCCAGGTCAAACACTGACAGACTGAATACCAGTCCAGATCACGTAGGGCGTTGGAAATGTCCTGATGTGCCTTCACTGTGGAGTCTGTTCCACTTCCCATCAGTCTTGGGCTCCTTCTCTGCTCCTACCTAGACTCCTGATCAGCAAAATTACATCCTAACTCGTTCTCCAACGAGATATCTTTCTCCCTCTCAGGAAGTCATAGGTCATTCTTTCCTCCTTTCTCTACTTGTGAGGAAGTCTTTCATTACCTTCCAAACCATGGGTGACTTTCAATAAAACAGACTCTGCCTGTTCATCTATACATCTAACTTCCACTTAAAGTCCCAAGGCCATTGGAATACTTGGTGAATTCTAGAAACTTCTGACAAATACAAAAGTCTTCTGAGAGTTACCCACTGATTCTTCACTAATGAGGTGAAGTGGCCAGCATAGACCAGAATGTCACTGCCAAGGTTAGCATTGCTGTATCTGCTGCCACTAAAGTCTCTCCTTAATGTGCCTGGATGGCCATTGAACTGGGGTCTTTCATTTGATAGCATAATGTTTACATGCCGGAGAAATGAAACATATGCAAGCAGGCTGAAGACACGTGTGTTGGATGGGTCACTTAGCTGCTTTAATGGGCCCTTATAGCATCATGTTAGGGCTGCACCCTGATTCTCTTTCAGCAACCATCATTGTGACGGGGTGGCAGATGGAGACAGGGTTGAGGCGACAATTGCCATCCCATGTGAACTCAGGGCTGGCTGCTGCGCTCTCATTAGACAGCCCCTGAGCTGCCAGAGAACGCTTCAGCTCTCACACCGGAGCTCTTGTGTTAAAACCCTCCATATCACCACAGTGGGAGAAAAAAAAAATCGCCTTATGGGGACTAATGACTAATTCCCTACATCATGTCTAATGTATCCCAGGGTGCTAACTTCAGCACACCTGCCTCCATCACTGGTAAGGTAATGAGAGCTCTTGTGAGTTACTGGTCACTGACAACATTTATAATATTCTTCAACCTAACATTATTGCATAGGTCAATGTAGAGTGTTCGCTGGGAGGAAGTGAATTTTGTCACCTTGGGAGCCCCGGTTTTATGAGGAAGCTGGCCAGCGAAGTGTTTCAAACCTTTTATAAATGAGGTGGATGCATTTGGAAAGGTTCTAGGTGTCCCATGATACCCTTTTAAATTTTGTTACTAATTACATCATCAAGAGGTAATTATAGCACTCTGAGGCCAGAGATTTTAAAATCATAACCATATAGGAAATTTCGCTAATAAAGAAAGGTATGCATTGGTCTGGAGAGCTGGGATGGTTGAGGGGAAGTGTGGGGGTGGTACAAGGAAGGAGCTGGGAAATCCAGAGAATTCCGTTAGCATCGAGAGCCATGGCTGGCGGTCAACTCCAGGCAGAGCTGTGGGGTTTGAGTGCCACTGCACCCGGGAATGCTTCTCGGGTCTAGAGGCTCGGACCTACCTAATTCACTGAAGACTGGATCTAGAATAATTATTTTATTGTGTCCTCTCCCCGCAAGCTGAGTTGAGAAGGAAAGGAAATAGAAACTTCCTGTGAGCAACATTTCAAGATAATGTTTTGTTGTTGTTTTGTTGATTTGTTTGTTTTTTATAGTCGCAGCTAAATGCACAAGCAAAGCAGGCCTTTCGGAGTGCCTGTATCTCCTTTTACATTTCTTCCACGCCAGGGCTTCAGGGAAAAGCCGCTACACCTCTCCTAGAGGCCCTCGAACAGCAGTTAAGAAGGCATGCTCTGGGCCTGGGATGTCTTGATTTTCTTTCTGGTTCTTCCAGAGTAATCTTATCCATTTGTTAGAGTAAGTAACCCTGATTGCTGTATCAAATAGATTCGGAATTACAGTTCTTGGCCCAAGCTCAACAGAACTGTATTTCTCTCTTGACTAACAATCCAGTGTCTGTGTTCCTCAAGGGCAATCTCCCCCAAACTGATTGAGGGAAGAGGCTCCTTTGTCTTGTGGTTGGTTCTCAGTCTCCTAGAAGGTCTGTGGTTTCTGCATCCAACCAGCTGATGATTTGGGAGTGACTTCATTAAGGTGCAAAGGAAGCTGGGAAATGTAGTTCAGAGATGGGCCACTGTTTCTTGAGTTATGCTTGACTTGAGTCTATGGAAGGGATTGCAAAATTTTTCCTGAAAAGCAAGGTGTCTTGTCCATACTTGGGCAAGACAATTCAATTTGTGCTTCATTTTGGCTCTTTCATCTATTAGTAAAAGCCATTTTAAAAATATCCAATTTTAGAAATGTCATATGGATTAAATGAGATAATAGATACAACATAATTGGCATATAGGAAACAATAAAAGTTAGATTTTATTTCATCTATTTTTGTTGTTAATTTTTGCTATAATTTTATGTCTACTCAACAGATACTCATAATTTATGTATACTCTGATTATAATAATTAGGCAAAAATTTGTAATAAAGCACGTTCATATTCTGAACCAAGAGACTTTCTTCATAGGATGTAGAACTGCACAGCATGACGACAGCCCCAGAGGATCTGAAACCTGCCATCAAAATCCTGGCCCCTGCTCTTTCCTGGTGTGTGTTCTGTACTTGGACTATATTCAGAAGTTGAGGTAAATTTGTCTTCTTGGAGGAGGCAGCGGAATGCTCCATCATTTCATTAGCTACTGAAAATTTTCAGTATTCTTTCCATACCATTTCCACTAAGAAGTATAAGTTTGTGTCTTTGACTCTGTATCTGTACGCACTTGAAGGACTCCAAAAAGATCTCAACCCTCAACATAACTCAGTTTCATGGCAATAACACTGCTCTGTGAATAGGAAACAATCCGGGAAGGTGTGATTCTCCTGTTTCAGACTACAGAGAAATTCCACGGTCAGGAAGAATCCTGGGAAAATAAAAGGAAAGAACAAATGAAAATAACCAAAGCTCTCTCCTCTTGTGGGGGGCCACACTGCTGGCTAGAGTCTTTGACTTTATGAATGGGACCTGCTTTTACCCGCTTCCATTAACCAAGGACATCTGGGTCAAAGTGCAGTACACATGACCCATCCCACGGACAGCTCAGTGTAGCAGAGTTCTACAGTGAATATATTCCACCGGTGGGTGCCTGCACTGGACTTTCAGGTTTACTACTCAGAATTACCTTAGGTAATTCACCCCACTTTCCTAAGCTGCTCATGTTTAGGCTGAAACTGGAAATGATGCCTGAATTGTAGATTTAGTTGAGATAATTTATGCATCATGCTCTTCATACCTATTCCGTTTTATGAGCTTTTGGGTATTTATCTGTGTGATTCTCATATGGCTCCTATGGCAGTAGAGTGCTCCATTTTTAAAGGTGAAGAGACCGAGGCCTGGGGGGCTGAGTGGTCTCCCTGACCTCTAAGTGTCAGATTCAAGTCCATCACCAGGGAGTCTGTCTGAACTCTGAATTACACTGCTTCTTTGTAAGAGTCCGGAAATGGCGCCCTCACTTACAACTATATTAAGTTATTTATTCTGTAGAGGTCCAGGATTCAATTCAGAAATGTTTGATGATATAGCTCTGAAATTAGGGACAATCTAGAATGAGTGCCTGAAAAGCTTTGCTCATCGGTAGTCTAGTCAGGGAATGAATGAATGAATGAATGAATGACCAACTGAATTCATACATAGGTAAAAAGTTTTGTGTGATCTACATCCAGGAATATATCCCAGAACGTATCTAGAGATCAATATCAGTATTTTACCAAAATATCACACTAAGCATGACCTGGTCATTTTGAAGCACTAGTCATATCCGAGGCATGGAGATTGTCCCACAGAGTCCCAGAGATGGTAGAAGGTTAAGACTTGTCAAGAAGCCCCCAGCATAGTAGGCCTGGGTTCGCCATGCCTATGCAAGACAGGCTTGCAGAAATCCATCCCATCATTATCTGACCTAAGCATGACAGATTATTGCTTCAGTCAGAGGGTACTGTAGATTGAAGGGGCGAATATGTAGGGCAGGAACCTAAGTTTCTAGTTTTTGAGGAGCAACTTTAAATAGATGAGAAGCCACAAAAATCGTACGTGAGGGATGGCTCATCCCTAGGACAGGAAAGTCCACTGGGACCAGTAAGCCAGAGGAGTGGCTAAGGGCTGACAAGTCCACAGCACAGGCTTAAAAATAGCCATGGTAATTTCGTAGCAAATCAGAACAATGGAGGCAGGAGTCACCACCATGCTCAAAAAAAGACCCAACACAATGCTCTTTCATTGGCTAAGCTGTTTTCAAAGCAAACCCAAATTTCCAAATGTCAGCCTGATAAATAGGGGAGATCAGAAAGGATAAAGTCAAGGTGTTTTTCTTTAATACTTTGAGAATAATAAAGAGGAAACATACTCTTGTTTCTAACAATCTTTTAAAGCTTTGGGGAAAAAATGATGTTGTGCTTCGAAGAGACACAGTTATATCTTATCTAGATGCTATTTTAATATACACAACTATTAAGTAGGTTTAGACCACATTACAAGGCTCATTTTTCCTTTGTAATATTCTCTAGAATATTGGTTAGAATTTAATAACCATGAAGAGCTATAAAAGTTTAAAACATAATACCTTCCTCTAATTTCCATTTTCTTCTGCATGTGAGTGCTGCCTTGGTAGATCAGAGTCTACCAGCGTCTGTTGGGATAAGGTCTGGCAGCTGGCTCTGTGTGTGTTCACTTCTGAGTTATGCTGCCCCAGCTCTGAAAGTCATCTCTGCTGGTTTTCAACATCATTGGCTAGTAAATTGCAGACAATAGTTAATATCCTCAGCTTCCCCTTTCTTCCTCCCCAAACAGAGAATAAACACTACCCACTCGATGGGATTGCTCTGTGGCTCGCATTACGGAACGTGAAGTATTTCATGTGAACTAGATGGAAGTAGCTGCCTGTTGGTGCTGGTTTGTTATCACCACCTGCAGTCTTGGGCAAGCTGGGTGATGTTTAAGGAGTCCTTTGATTTCTTTGACTCCCAAATCTTTCCAGGCAAGATGCTAGGTAGCTTTGAGGTCCTCCAAAGTCTTGAGAGCTGATACAAATGATGTCATTCTTTATAGAAACCTGTGTAGTGTGAGGAGAATATGTATATAGTATGTTTGGTTTATTTCCGCATATGGCATGCTTTAAAAGTGAAAAAGACAAAAAAAAAAATCTCTGTACAGTTTACATCCTAGGTCCATGAAAGGTTTTACAAATAAAGTATCTTCCTCAGTAAACACAAATTTTCATTTCAAACAGCTTCCCCTACTCACCACAAAATCCAGTTTTATATCTGAGATTAGAAATGAGATCATTACTGTTTTCAAGGACTAGGCAAATGGGCACAACTGCAAAGAGCAAGACTTTCCACACGGCCATGTCTTGGAGGCATATTCCTATTTATCTATCATTTACACACAAGGAAAGTACCCAAGGTGTCTCTAAAAAAATCAGTGCATTCCTTTAGTTCAGAGCCGAGGGTTGGTTGATTTAGTGGTAGAGTGTCAACCTTCATCCTCAGGCTGCTAGGACAGCTGCAACAGTTCCAGACATCACAGCAAAGCCCAAATCTTCCAGAGCAACAGGATTGTTTTCCCCCTGTGGCTCATTCTCTTGGGAATGGGAATCTCTACCCACTTAGCCCTTGCCAGGAGCCCTCATGAAGATTTCCATGCGTGTCTCATTGGCCAGATTAGCACCTCTTGAAAAAAAAGAATGGGATTTCTTCAGACCAATAATCCCATTTCTTGGACAGGGATGGGGTCAGAATATCCTGAGACATATAGTTACAGAGCAGGAGGATTGCTGCAGGTTTGAGGCCAGCCTGCTCTCCAGAGTGAGATCCAGGCTAGCCAAAGCTGTAGACACAAGACAAATCAGGACCGGCAGAGGAGTTGGCAGGAACACGGGAGGGCTCTGGGCCATGGGGCTGGTTTTGGAGTAGAGTGGAGTAGTCTCAGAACAGACACTGTGGTGGAAAGAGGCTTTTTCGGGCCGTCAGGTCAAGTCCTTCAGCTCCCTACAGTACTTTGAGAACTCGGTCCTCTGAAGCCCCTGTTCCTCAGACAAAAGAGCTCCTCAGGTGCACCCCCCGGCTTGAACTTGCCCTCCAGATCTGTTGACCTCCCCTCTGAGGCTTAATACATGCATAGCGTGTGAAAACTTTGCATGTAGAAGAGTTGGAGGGGGTGGAATGGAGGGAAGGGGGAGGGGAAGGAGAGAGGGAGAGGGAGAGGGGGAGAGAGAGAGAGACAGAGAGAGAGAGAGAGAGAGAGAGACAGAGAGAGAGACAGAGAGAGCGCCCGCCTGTCTCACGCTGTCACTCCGAAGCCTTTCCATCTGCCTCCATGGCCTCTGTGTCTCCTCTTTTTCCTGCCATCCCTCCGTCTCTCACGGCAGCCCACCCCAGGTTTGGGATTTTTGTCTGTTAGTATTAAGTCCAAGCACTCAGCCCCATCTGGTTTTGCCTGCAGAACATGGAGGAGGCGTTGGAGATGTGGCCTCCCAGCTCTGCAAGGAGGTCAAGGCAGGAGCGCTGCCTAGTGGAGCCTGAGGCCAGGTGTCTTGAAGAAGCAATCACTTCTGCAAAAGTGGACTGGACAGCCCAGCCCGAAGATGGCATGTTAGTATGCTAGCCGAGTCTTGGTCTCTGTGCTGAACCTTATCAAATATTCCTAAGATTGTCTACCTT